>NC_056732.1:598451308-598666308 GCF_019279795.1 Protopterus annectens
ATCCTGCCTATTGTTTTAAGACCAGAGTTAATGGCTAGAATTTGCATGTATAAATGTCCTTTATTGCTCTGGTTTCTGATCAGGTGTAAAGAATGTAAATGTAGTTTCTGTTAGCCTGGGAATCCCAGAGAAGTGTGAAAAATGATGTCATGTGAAGCAGCTCTGTGTTATCAATTTAAAGAGAGAGAATTAGAGAGCTCTGAACATTGGTCTTGAAAACATTCAACTCACCACTCTGCCTGTTCTATATGTAAGTTATTTAGAAATGTGTTTTCTCTTAGAAATAACTAGGAATTAGGAAGATTAGACTTTGTTTTTCTGTGATGTCAGAACTTTTCTCCGCTATTATTTTAAGTATTTCTCTGTAATCTCTGAACTCTTGACTAGCACTGTATAGTAAGAAGTATTTTATTGTGTTTTTATTATTTATTATTAAATATTTTAAAACCTTTCAACTGTGACTGTTGTATGTAGAGTTAATTTAAGCTCTAGAGTACATTGCATGTATATAGTGATACTATACCAATTCAATCTAATAAGCCTTGACTGTTCAGTCACACTTGCCATTTAGATAATAATATTGCACAGAAATAATTGAACACCCATTTAGAAGGGCCTTTCAGTAGCTGATATTAGTGGGTGGTGGTAGCTAGTACTACCTTTTAGACTGGGCAGAAAAGGGGCACAGCTGGAGAACCTGTGCCAGCCTGCCCCAAGAGTGTCTGTGGTTGTATAAACGCCTGTCTCAAATTGTATGTGTGTCAGCTACTTGGCCAGGGACATGAAGCATTGGTTGGACAGAGAGGGTGCTGGAGGTTTTAGCTTGCTCACTAGGCTGAAATCTGGACTCTATAGCTGTGCCAGTGGGGAGTCTTAATGGGGACCTGGAGAGAAAGGGAGAAACCAGCCCCAGACTGACTGTGATCTCTGTGTGATCTTAAGGGAAATTGTACTTTACTGTGGGTGTATGTATTATCCTTTCCCTATATGGACGCTCCTCACTGATGTTAGTGGCGAGGATTGAGGCTCCTTGATTGCTGGGCCAGAGCACGGGCGTCACAGGGTCATTAGAGAAAATGTGCATATTTCCCTCAAGACCAGAGCATAGAGGACAAAGAATGATGTTACAGAAAATAATGTTCTTTCTTAATGGAATACTGCAGTATGTGTGTGTTGTGTGTGTGTGGGGGGGGGGGGGTGGACTGAAATATTACAACAAAAAAATGATAGAAGTGAGTACTGGGAAAATACAAAATATACTTATAGGATGTTGGAGATTTCCAAATGTTTTTACTGGTGCGTTGAACTAACAGTTCATGTAATAAATAACTCTAGGGAATTTACTTTTTGCTTCATGAGACACCAAATACCATTGTCATTATCATTCTCACCAACAATCCCCAGTTTTCCCATTTTTTTTTCTACGGGGCTGGGGTGTCACATCAACTGTACCCATCTTTCTCAATTCAATGCCACACTCCTATCTTCTTCGACAGTCATGCCTGACAGTCGCATGTTTTCTTTCACACAATCACTCCATCTGTTTGCCAGGTGCTCTTGTTTCCTCTTACATTCTTCCTGTCTCTCCTAAATCTTGTTCACCAGATGGTCTTCTGCTATTTGTACATGTGACCAAACCGGGATAATCTGTTCTGATTGACTTTCTCTGCATTTGGAGCAACTTGGGCTTCTGCTCAGATATTCTCATTTCTTCATCCATGCCACAGTGTGCAACCTACCACAAATTTTACATACTTTATCTCCATCACCTCTAGTTCTTTCAGTTGCTCTGCCATTATTACCGAGGGTTCTGTACCATACAGTAGTACTGATTACACCACTGTTTTGGACACCTTACCTTTCAGCTTCTTTGGCATTCTTCTATCACACACACCACCCCTGACACTCTGTGCCAGTTGCCTGCAGTCCTTCTGATTCTAGCTCATCCTCATTCAGAATACCATTTTCTCAACCACCCCCTCATAGACACCTGAAGCTGTTAAACTATTTTTTATATATTGTTTCTTACACTCCTCTGTATACCATGCTTTTGTCAGCAAAAACAGAAGTACAAATATGCCAGCATAGGCTACTGTTCCAACTGAGTATTATTCTAAGGTTCTCTTAGAAAGAATGTAGTCAAGGATAAAAGAAAACATTTTCCTTCAACATTTGTGCTTACTATTTTATCCATGAGAATGGTTATCTAGAAGTTTTGGATGCCAGCAAGAAAAGGTCTTCTTGATCTATAATTTAAATTTTGAATGCTTGTTTGTAGCTTGATTTTTAATTTATGAGACCCATTGCTCCTACTACTATTGGGATTGTCTGGGTATCCTTCTTCCACATTGCCATTGTTTCTGCCAGCAAATCCTAGTATTTTGTGACTTTGTGTCTCTCTGCTTGTGAGACACTGTAATCAATAGGTGTGGCAATTTCAATGATCAATGATACTTTTGTCTTCTTTTCATAGACTACTATAGCTGGTTTTCTTATGTCTGTTTTAGAATTGTTGGTAAGGGGTAATCTAATGTGAAATAAACTTCATCATTGATGTGTGACTGTTTCCAGTCCTGTTTTACAAAATCTGCATTTGTCTGTTTCTCCCCATGTTCAATGGTCTTTGTAAAGCAACATGTATGTAGTTCATTATCCTCGGCCTCTAATATTAATCTTTCATCTTTTGGTTTAAATTCACCTCACCATAACCATTCCTATATCAGATCCTGATCAACATAAGGTTGTTCCATGAGTTTTCTGTACTTGCAACTATGTTTATGCATTTTCCACATTTCTTGCCTTCTTATCTGATCCTTCTCCTTATATTCTTTTTTTTTGTTTTCTGGTGCATTCAGTTGTTGACTGAATTTTGTCTACTTCTGGTTTGTTTTCCATTCTTGCTTGACACCAATTTGCTTTTGTTAAACTAAGCAAGGAAGCCATTTTAGATTTGTTCTCTTTAAGTTTCAAAACTTTCAGTATGTTTGGATTTGATGAGGTCAGTAGATATATATGCAGTCCTACAATTGCAGAGCTATACATGTAATCAATTTCTTGAAGGCCCATACCTCCTTCAGAATGAGGAATAGATAATCTTGGTATATTCTGATTTTTATATATCACTCGATGAGCATGAAGCATTTTTCTTGTTTTCCATTCCATCTAATCCAGTACCTGTTAGGGTAAGTTAATCACACCAAAACTGTAGGTTAGAAATGGAATAGCAAATTCTTTTATAGCCTGGACTTTGTTCCTTGATGTCAATATTAATTATAGTCATCTAAAATATTCCTTACTGAATTTTATTCACATTTTTTCATGTTTTCTTGTTGATCCCTCATCAATTCCCAAATATGCTTATGCTTCATCCTGCTCAAGTTCCTTTATATCACATTCCTGTCCCAGAGTGATATATTCTTGGAGCTGCAACTTTTCTGCTTTTGCATATTTATCAAGACCAAATGACATTCTTATATCATCTGAGAAAGATTTGATTACTTCCAGTTTTGCTTTCAAGTCCTCATCTGATAAGCTATACAGTTTTTATTCATCCATAAAAAGAAGATGAAAAGTCTACATTCTTTTGTTGTCTGGAAGCCAGATGTAACCATGACCTAATCTGTAAAGTAGACAGCTTAATGGATTAAGGGCAAGACAAAAGCACAATGGTGACAAACAGCTACCCTGGAAAATCCACCTTTGAATTTTTATCCCTGGGATAATAATTTCTCCTTTATCATGGCTTAGCTGAAAAGTGGTTTTCCACTGTTTCATGGTCACTGTAATGTAATTTATCAATGCAGAGTGCATCTTATATATCTGTAAGCACTCCTTTATTCATGAATGTGGGATTCTGTCAAATGTTTTTTCATAATCTCTCCATGTCATTCTTGCAAGTCTCTATTAAGACTTTCTCCAGGATTCAATAAAATCCATGTAGGCTCCATGTAGAGCCTACATGAAATATATCTTTGTAGACAGCCATAGTTCCCCCTTGGCAGCATGCCATGCATATTATCATGGTGTGCTGCCAAGGGAGATCACAGAAACACAGATATTGAATCCATGTAAGCAGCAGTGTAGAGGCTATTCCATAGCTGTGCATTGTCCAGTTAATTCCTGGGCAGATGTTATGCACAGGATAAGAATCCTTGTAATGTACTCTGCTAATATAGAAATATGTGCGAATTGTAATAATTTTTTTTTGTTTGTTTGTTTTTAATGCCCATTTGCACAGTGCAGATTTCAGCAGTGCTGAGCTGCATTTACACATATAAAGCTGACACCTGCCAGACATCTAACAATAGAAACTGGATGTAATTAATTACTTATTTTACTTTCTCTTAATGCTTGTTTGCATGGTGTGGTGTGGAGAGCAGCAGGGACAAGCTGTGCTAATACATACACAGTGACATCTGCCAGACATCTAAAAATAGAAATTGGATGCAATTAATTATTCATTTTTGTCTACTTTTTTATTTTATTTTATTTCTTTCTTTGAATGGCCATTTGTGTGGTGCTGAGCAGTGCTTAGCAATGCTAACAGGTAGCTTAATAGTATATGTGAAGATATACTGGTTTTTCTCACTATCCAAGTAGCTAAATAGGGGGAGTCATGGCCTAAAGTGTAGTAGGTCCTGGGTTTGAGTCCTGAGTAGTCATACCTTTTTACATTTAGTGTTGTGAAAATGTGTGAGGTGACCTAAAGGCTGATTTAATTCAAAAATAAAATTGTTACATTTGGGAAAGCTGCGTGATGATAAGCAATGCTTAAACGTGGTCAACGGCTATTCCTGTTTGCATGTTGCTAAGCTCTGCTAAAACACGGTTATGCAAGTTTACGCAATGCTCAACTTTGCTAAACTTGTTTGTGTGATGCTAATCAACACAGCACTTTTTTGAATATTGCATGTAAGGGCAGGAAAGCAGTGTATATTAAGGCCAATAGGCAAGAATTCACAGCATTCATTGGAGTCCACAGTAAACTGTCGGTATGCCTGGTGGTGTTGGTGAGGGAGCATGCTTTTGGGTGCAGAGGTGTGGTGTGAAGGAGTCCAGAGTGTTTCTTGGACTCCTTATCCAAAACTATGAACCCCATCTGTTGCTGTATAGTTACCAGGGCTCAGAATGTAAAGCTAAAGCCTGGGATCGGTTGGCCAGGGATTTTATCAGTACAACTGGTATTCCCCTCACTGGTGAGTAGTGTTGTCACCACTATGATGACCTGAAGCAAAAAAAGAGAGGAACCTTGGACAGCTGGGTTCAAGAGGCTAGGGCAGGACATGCCTCACAGATATGTAAGTATGTTTGCTACTAGTTTACTAATATACAAGCTGAATCTATGCAAAACTGGTATGCATAATGGTTTGCTTCTCTTCCAACAGCTACAGCTGAATGGGATCACAATGTCCAGTCTCATGCAAGGCTGTTGGCCAGGATGCACTGTGAGTGTGGTAAGAATGGATAATTTCTGATAAATGTAGTGCAATAAACAATAAAAACTATAAACAATAAGGTTTAACGCAAAATTGTGCTTTGATAAGTAATGTGTGCAAATAACTGCAGTAGGGCTGTATTCACTGCATGTGTATTGTAATGTAACTCCAGTCAACTGTACAAATGAAATTAATAAAGACTGTGGAAGTAATTGCCTGATAAATGTATTGCACAACCCACAGTACAGTTCAGGGCTGTCTTCAGGCCAGTTTGAATCAAGTAACGCTCTCTATTCTTCCCCTCCAGGAACTACATATATGGGTAAAGTAGCCCATGTTCTGGGCAGATATCATGTGCATAATTCACACATTCTAAGGAACAATAACAATAAAGTGTAAAGCAGGATTGTACTTTGATAAGTAATGTGTGCCCATAACTGCAGTAGGGCTGTATTCACTTCCATGTGTGCTCTACTCTGACTGCAGTCAATTGTTACATTAAGTGCACATATCCCCTGGAGTCACAGCTTTTGGGATCTACTCCCATGCCAGCCAAAAGTTGTGACATGAGCATCTGTCTAGTCCATTTAATTTGCACAAACATACCTCTCAACTGTCATAATTTTTCATAATATAATGACAACTGCCCAATCTGTCTGGTCCTTGATTAGAAGAAGAATGATTACCTGGAATGAAATGTATTTGCAAATCAATTTACAGAACACCTTGGTAGTAATGTATGAGCACAGTATGTGAAACAGCTCTGTGTAGTTGCATACTTGCATCTGTTAGTGCTTGGCCCATACTGGCCCATACTAACAGCTTGAGAGGTATGTACTTGAAACATCATCTATAGTGCAATCAGAGTCACTGTACACACAACTGACACTGCACACCTATAGAAGTATGTATTAGTAGTCTGTGTAGTAATATCATCTGGGAGTTCACTGATGGTATGTTTTTCTCTCTTTTCCCACCCCTTATCTTCTTTAATGCATTAATGTTATTTATTATTATGATTTAATATTAATATATTCGGTTAAAGTAAATGTTATATTGCCCTTATGGGTGATTTCCTACTGGTTTGCTGTTAACATTCTTACTGTTATGTTATTTATTATTGTGTTCCACATAATATACCTTAATATGTATTTGGATTAATCAGTACTATGTTCCATTATGTTAATATTAACATTGGCTTGGTTATTAGCAATCTTAACTTATATTTATATCTAATTTACTACAGGACAACAAGGAAGGCTGGTTCCAGGTGATCCACCTACCTTGGATCCTCCGGCCATGGCACCGGGGCCCAGCATGTCTAGGCCACAGCCTTGTAGTGCCCCCTCTGCTGCCTCTGCACTACCTGAGGTATGGGGTAGTTCTGCCCCACAGGTCAGGGCTGGGTCCCCCTCTGGGAGGAGCGGTGGAGGGGGTGATATTGTCACCTGTGATAAAATGCCAGGTATGGTTCACAGGTTGCTCTTTTGAACTTTCAAATGCGACTTGCACTGGATGGAGAGCATGCTCACCTCCCTGGTGGGGCAGCCTCACCCTGGATGCCAGCCACCACCACTGCCACCACAGGGGCACTGAAGGAGCAGTGCCAACAGTCCCATGGGTGGGGGCTTGAGTCACGCTGCTTCCTTGTGGATGCACCTGAGACTGGGATTCCACAATACCCTCCCCATCTAAGATGCTCACTCCTCATCTTGTGTCACACAACAACCCTGTCTGCTGTCTTGTCTGTTTGCAAAAGCTTCCTCACCTTCCCAACTTTCCTTCCCGACACATTCCAATGTCCCTTCCCCAACATTCCACTCTCACCTTAAAAGAAAAAAAGGACACCCGTCCTACAAAAAAAATATCATCCCATACATAGCTCTCCATTTTGCAAACATGTCCACTAGACACAGGTAATTTGGTCCAGTTGGCTTGACAATGCATTTATACTGCCCTCATCCCTCTTTCTGGGGGTGGCAGTCCAAATTCATCTACAAAATTTGTCAAAGTGCACAGTTGTTGCTGTACAAGAAATGGCTATGGTTCTTTCCTACACCCTTCCTGCACATAACTATCTGCCTTCCACTATGTCAATTCCTATCCCCAGGATTCAATAAAGTAATTTTTCTGTGCAGGAACAGTGTAGCCACTCCTGCATGGAATATGGCCGCTGAGCGATCCCTTAAACTACTGTTTTGACATGCATGAGCCTGCCTACACTGTTCTTACACAGAAACCAGTGCAGAATGCTAATTACCTCATTTGCTGGTGAAAACCATGCAAATGAGGTGGATTAACAATTCTGCAAGCAGGCGGGTATCCATGCAAGAACAGTGTTTTGTTGCAGAAATGTATTCGGTTACTAATCGAATACATTTCTACAAATAACAAAACGGAGGAATGACAGCTTCAAAAAAAGCATGTATTAGACTTTTTAGGCATGCCAATGGCCAACTATATGGCCATTGGCATGGAAAAGTGCTTTATTGTTATAAAAATCAAAGTTATTTTTTTTGTCCGATCTCAGCTGTTTAAGCATAGGGCAGTGGTGCACAAACGGGATCGTGCTGAAAATAAAAAAAAAAAAACATGTGAAAACTCAGTTTTAAGGGGAAACCTCATTTTGCCATTATAGTCTATGGCATGCAGAATCAATACAATACCAGGGGAACTGTGGTGGTTGTCAAGAGGAAAGGTTCTGTGTTAGTGCAGTAACTATGACTAAGGGTATGCAAATGAGGGGAAATTTACTGAATCACAAAAATTTTCTAAGTGCCAAACCTCACCTAACCGTGTAGGTGCTATAGCACGATTGTGTAACTAGGAGGAGCAACAGACATGAAAAGGAGGTGTGTCAGGCATGTTTAAGCACATTGGAGCCCTATGGAGTACAGATAAGTTTAGCTAAACACAGCTAAGCAAGGGGCTGTGTCTAAGGCTGTATTGACTTATTCCATGAAATGAAAAGCATGTTAGCATCCAGGGAGGGCCATTTATGTTTACATTAACTAAATGTGTATGCATGGTGTGTACCGGGTCTAAAACAAAAAAAAAAAAAAACTGGAAATAGCAGGACTGTTTACATTTGGGCACTGGGCTTGCGTGGCGCTCCTCAGGGCTTAAAATGAGAGGAAATGGGAAGGGAAAAAAAGGAAAATAGCAGAATAAAAGCAATCAAGAACAAATTACATAGCCAGCAGGTGGAATGCATCATAGTTAGCCAATCATACAGGCAGCATCTGCAGAGCAACAGTACAAACTATGGAAACACCTTACAGTCTGTTTTTTTCCCACAAACTCTGCAACACTGGCGTACACATGCGGGGAAATTTTAACTGGAAAATGTTAGGGGCTGCCATTGCTTTGATCCATCAATATGTGCTAGAGGTTGAGGGAGGAGAGGAGGATAATGCTGATGACTGCCACAGACCAAGGAGGAGGAGAAGAGTGTTCAGACCCAGAGCAACTTACCAGGGGTACATGATCTGGAGATAGTAGAGTGCTACAGGGTGGACCGTGACATACTTCAGCAAATCACCGAGCTGTGCCGGCCTCAACTCAGACCTAGAGCAAACAGAGGGGAACCCATCCCAGTGGATACCAAGTTATGTTAGCCTAAAGAATTCGAGATACAGGTACTTTCCAAAGACTTACTGGAGACATCATGGGGGTCTCACAGGCATCTGCATCCAGGGTACTCCACCAGTTCCTGGATGCCTTGCTACCACATGCCAGTGAGCACATTTACTTCCCCAACACCCATGAGGAGAGGACCAGCAATATGCATCTCTTCCACCATGTAGCAGAATACCCGGAGGTACTGGGTGCCATAGACTGCATGCAAATCCACAACAAAGCACCACCAGGTGAATAGGGTAGGGTTTACATAAACCACAAGTGATTCCCCTCCATCAACTGCCAGGTCATGTGCAATGCCCAATGCATTATCATGAATGTGTGTGCTGGCAACCCTGGAAGCTATCATGACTCCCACATCTGGCATTCATCACAGCTGTACCAGGCATTTGCCAGTAGGGACATCCCATATGGCCATCTGATGGGGGATGCTGGCTATGCACTGGAGCCATGGATGATGACAGCCATCAGAAATGCACACACTCACACACACACACACACACACACACACACACACACACACACACACACACACACTAAAGAACACCATAATGAGGCACATGCACAAACCAGGATCATTATAGAGTGTGTGTTTGAGATGCTTAAGTCATGGATCTGCTGCCTTGACATATCTGGTAGAGCCTTGCAGTATTCTCCAGCCACATGTATACACATGCTCTTAGGATGTGCCATGCTACACAATATGATCCGTCAGAAACAGCTACAGCAGAAACAGCACAGGCAAGGGCCACACAGCCCACCACCATTGCCATGGTCTCCACAGGTACAGAGGAGCTCAGAAGAGGAGGCCCCTGAACCTGCTCCTGTAGGCAGATGGAGGTGTATCCAGTATGCTCAGGCCTTGGCAAAGAGGCAATGCGTAGCACACACACTGACACTGTAGAGACCCCAGGTACTGACATCTCTCTCTGACTTGCACACATAGTAAAATGGATGACACACACATCACATTACCTGTAATGTACCATCTATAGGCAGTGTACTGTGTGCATCCAACATAGATGGCCCTCAAGCACTGTCCTCACAACTGCTGCAAGCACAGGGTAAATCACTCATCTTAACAATAAATGAATGGATTAGTATGTGTTTCTAGCATATATATGGTAATGCTGCATGCATGCAAGGGATTGGGGTGGCCTACTGGGACAGCAGCACACAACTGACAGTTATGTGGGACACCAGGAAATGTCTGGACAGAACTGGCCCCCACATGCTATGCAGTAGCACCCAAGGTGGCAAATCCCACTGCAGTATATGTGTGGGGACAACAGACTGGGGGTCATAGGTCACAAGCATGCATGTCAGTGTGGGGGTCTCATACCCACCCCTCACACCCACACAGCAAGTCAGCTGTAGAAAACCACAGAGACATGTCTGGTAAAGGCACACAAATGGTATCAATGTTGAATTACCCCCTACAGACTCACATAGCGATAGCACAGCAGGACCTGCAATTCCAGTAAGGCTATGAAGGGTAAGAAGTCTGAAACTCAAACGTATGCCATTACAATCTGACCTGTGCTCTTTACTGATATGCCTCTAGTCCCCAGGACAGGGCAATATAGTATGGTAAATGGAACCAAAATGTAAAGCAAGTATCAGCACAGTCTGTGCAAATGTGTACAGTCGACAGGTGTGCCCCCCCATACACCAACACAAATGCAGTAACATGTATGTTTGTAGGCAAACAGCAGCATAGCACACATTGGCAGGGCTGTACCAATACACATGAAAACATGTTGCCTGTCCACAATATGTAGGGATCAATGAGCTATGTGTATGCGTGGTTAATGCTGTCAGGATCTGGACAGCAGATTATCTTGGTAGTCATCTTGTAGTGCCCTAGACACAGTGCTGTCTTTGACAGGGCCATGTGCAGATAACTGCAGTGCCAACTGTTATGCATGTCAGTGACACCCACTGCTCTGCCACACCTGGAAGTCACAGTGCTATGTGGAATATACTACACATTGAAGGGACATCTTGAAGGATGTGTAGCTGAGGTGCCAAGGCTTTTGTGAATATATGTGCTTTTTGGTACTGTTGCTAGTGGTTATTCTCAATAATCCTTTTTTCTTATGTTTGCTTTTACATATAATGGAAATCCCTGCACAATAGAATGCACTCTCTACCCATAACCATAATTCCCAACCTCTGACAGCAAGATGTCTGGACAAGGGCAGAAATAAAAGTATAACAAAGCACAATGAAAGGAATGTGTTGTAAATATCACCCTTACATACTGAGAAAGTTGTTCGGGTGAGGGGTTTGCAATAGTAGGAATTGTCTGAAGGTTATGTAGTCTGAAACAGTAATGTTTGTCATTATTTTGTAACATCACTCTTCAATTATATGTACCTAACTTGCCAAAAAAACACAGCGTTATGTAGACAGGATGAAACCTCTAGCCAAACACCTGGACACCCTGCCAAAAATGTACAGGTGAGAGGTATGCCCACACAAGGCTATGACATCTCAGGTTAGAAAGATACCACACAAGCAGGAGATCCCCAGCCAGTATATCACCAGGTTGCTGAACTGTTTACACAGAGCATCATTACTCAACTGGCTGTAGCCACATCTCACAAATTACCTTGTTGGGTAATAATGTACATAGCTGCCAGCATAATATTGTTCTAAGCTTCATAAAACTAGTATTCCTCTGGTAAAGCACTGTGATGATCTGAGGATGTCTGGCACTAGGTAATGACACAATACATTGCAGTGCCAGACTACAGATATGTCAGAAAATGTCTGGCAAACAAACACAGTACCCTGAGGAAAGTCCTGTGTACTCCTGAGAGGTAAGGCTGTAGCACACAAAACCCTGGACTGGAGTACACCTATCTCTGAAATGGAGTCCCACTCTAACTATAAAGGTCACACTGGGCATGCTCCAGCACTTAGAAAATCACAGGACATGTTGGAATCCACAATATATGACTGTCTTATGTATATATGTCTGTGCATACAGAAAGCTATGTACACCTCAACTGTCCCCACACACACACATCAGACAGGATTACCCTCAGCGAGCTGTAGGTGGCCCATATGTGAAATATCTACATCTGCTGCGTGAGATACACACACATACATATGGACAACAGATAACATATGTCAAGCATGCACACACATAGATGTGGTGAAGTGAGAGACAGACAGTGATAGAGAGAGAGAGAGAGAGAGAGAGAGACACACAGTGGGGACACAGAGTAAATCAAGAAACACGGATACCCTGAATGGCATAAAATGATGTCCTGCTGTGGACAGTGGCATACCAGTTGTAAACAGTTGCAAGTGCCAGCATAAAAGGTGATCCCTATTGTGTAACAGTACTGAGGTTGGGTTTATAATATCACATCACCTGCCTGTGTGTGTGTGTGTATGTGTGTGTGTGTGTGTGTGTGTGTGTGTGTGTGTGTGTGTGTGTGTGTGTGTGTGTGTGTGTGTGTGTGTGTGTGTGTGTGTGTGTGTGTGTGTGTGTGTGTGTGTGTATGTGTGTCCATAGGTCTAATTATTAGGAGACTGTTTCCATTCAGTACACTTCACATTGTACTTCACACGATCTGCTGTTGTCATTCACCTTAGAAGTACCATTGGTCACCTGTTACCCATATAAGTTGTGTAGCACATGCGATAACTGTATAACACTATAGTACAAATAACTAGATAGGCAGGGGTTCTGATCTCAAAACTGGCAACTGCATGTGTATGTGACAGTTGTGAGTGAGGGAGTGTGTGTTTGTAGATGAAACAGTTTTAAGCCATTCCCACCCACAACAATTCCCAGTGCCCCACTTTATCAGTCCTGTTGATGTCATTCCCCTTATCAACACCTTTGGCTAGTTACTAGCCCATTAAGCTCAATAGCATTTGCGATAACTGTGTAACACTATAGTACAAATCATTAACTAGGTAGGGGTTCTAGTCTCAGGTCTGATAAATGTATGTGTGGATGTATAAGTGTTTGTGTATGTTTGTAAGAAGAAGTACTTTGATAAGTTTCCCACCCAGTGTCCAACTTTATCAGTCCTGCTGATGTCATTCCCCTTATCAGCACCTTTGGCCAGTTGTCAGCCCAGTAAGCTCCATAGTGTGTGTGATAACTTCACAACACTGTGGTCCAAATCACTAGCTAGGCAGGTGTTCTAATCTCAGATCCGACAAATGTGTATGAGGCTGTATAAGTGTGTGTGTGTGTATGTTTGTAAGAAGAAGTATTTTGATAGGTTTCCCACTCAGTGGCCTATGTTATCAGTCCTACTGATGTCATTCCCCTTATCAGCACCTTTGGCCAGTTGTCATTACAGTAAGCTCTGTAGTGCATGCGATAACAGTGTAACACTATCGTAGAAATAACTAGATAGGTAGGGGTTCTAATCCCAATACTGACAACTGTGTGTGTGTGTGTGTTTCAGTTGAGAATCATATCCTGTGTGAGTTATACCATTTTGAGTTGTGTACCACCCTCTACACTTCCCATTACCCTACGTTACAAGGCCTGCTGATGTCATTCACTTTAGACGTACCTTGGGACAAGGTGAATTCATATAAGCTCCGTGCACCACCTGATAACAGCATAACACTATAGTTGAAGTAACTAGATAGGTAGGGGTTCTAATCTCAATACTGGCAAGCGTGTGTGTGTGTGTGTGTGTGTGTGTGTGTGTGTGTGTGTGTGTGTGTGTGTGTGTGTGTGTGTGTGTGTGTGTGCATGTATGTGTCTGGGTTGAGAATCATATCCTGTGTGGGTTATACCATTTTGAGTTGTGTACCACACTGTACACTTCCCATCACCCTACTTTACAAGGCCTGCTGATGTCATTCACCTTAGAAGTATCTTGGGACAAGTTGAATTCATATGAGCTCTGTGGCGCATCTGAAAACTGCATAACACTACAGTAGAAATAACTAGATAGACAGAGGTTCTGATCTCAATTCTGGCAATTGTGTGTGAGTGTGTGTGTGTGTGTGTGTGTGTGTGTGTGTGTGTGTGTGTGTGTGTGTGTGTGTGTGTGTGTGTGTGTGTGTGTGTGTGTGTGTGTGTGTGTGTGTGTGTGTGTGTGTGTGTGTGTTTGGTTGAGAATCATATCCTGTGTTGGTTATACCATTGTGATGTGTGTACCATCCACACCTGTTTACCAACCTCCCGATGGCATTACTTTATATAGTGTGTTAATGGCATCTGCCTCACATGCAGCATGTTAAACCATTGCACAGGCCATTGAAGTTATCTGTAAAGATGTCTCTGGTATATCTGGATGTTTGCAACCCATATGTGGTCTGTGTCCCTTAACAATGGCCATGTATATGATATTGTTTCCAAATAGGCCACAGTTTGTGTACTGATATACATGCCAGCATGAATTATCATAGCTGACAGAAATATCATGCTGATACAATGTCTGTTAATCTACCACTTGGCCAGGCTTGTAGGAGCAATAGATGACTCCAGTTGCTATTCCTGGTGGGTTATCTCACCATCCATGAAGGCATTCACAACAGTACATGTTGTAAGAGGTAATCGGTTATATCCCATGCATATAATCTATGTGGGGCATATCATATGTATGTAGCACAATAGTACATTAAAGTGGATATGTAGATTTACGAATCTGTCCATTGCAGACTGTGTTTGTGTTACAGTATGCACACCCCCTGTGTCAGTCTTTACTGTGTGCATGCAAAGGATATACCATTTTGTCTCCCTGTTCCACCCTGTGAACTCAGGAATACATACCACAAACCTATCATACATAGTACCATGCATGCCCTTTCCAACTGCATCAGGGTTGAGTGTATGGGAAAGAAATGGCAGGGGCAACAGGTGCTGACAAGTGAATCTGTTGTGGTCAATATAATGGCTAAGCTGGTGAGGGACCTACTCACAGTACTCCAATAACCTGTTCCACATGTATGAGCTTGTGGTGCTACACAACTCTGAGGTGACATGACTGAATGCTACCTGTCTGTGACAAGGCATATGTATGCCATGTCACACTGTCTGACAACAGTGTACATCACACAATGTTGTATGCATACACACCTGTCATACATAGTACCATGCATGCCCTTTCCAACTGCATCAGAGTTGAGTGTATGGGAAAGAAATGGCAGGTGCAACAGGTGCTGACAAGTGAATCTGTTGTGGTCAATATAATGGCTAAGTTGGTGAGGGACCTACTGACAGTACTCCAATAACCTGTTCCACATGTATGAGCCTGTGGTGCTACACAATACTGAGGTGACATGTCTGAATGCTACCTGTCTGTGACAAGGGGTATGTATGCCAGGTCACACTGTCTGACAGCAGTGTCCGTCACACAATGTTGTATGCATACACACCTGGTAAATGTACATATAAAGCTGTACCTTGGTTATGAAACAGTCGGTGTATTTTCATTCAGCCATACTCCATGTTAATAATGTCTGCAGGGCCACAGCCTGCAGACACACAGACACCTGGAACACAAACAGAATACAGCATGTCAGACTACATTCAGTCAGTGGTACTAACAGCAATAATGCATCATGGCTAATAAGGTATATACACCTTTATGTTTACCCATAACAAATGCAAGCAGACAGCACCTTTAACAGTATTACATAGCTACACTGTACTATATTCACCCTGTGCATCAGACAGATATTATCCTGTCCCTGCATCGATGATATGGATGACAGGGATGTGGCACAGGTATCCTCATATTTACAGGGTGTGGTGTAGGTTTGCCAGAGGCCTAGGCTGGGCCATATGGTTGAAAGCCATGTGTGCGTGTTTAGAGGGGTATCCTATCGATGGGCTGTGCAGAGGTGCTGTGTGTGTCTATAGGTGACCTGCCTGTGATACAGATGTGTGTGTGTGTGTATGTAGGCACACAGTCATGCCATGTGGCTGTCCTTCACAGGGGTATGTTGGACAGCTATAGACTGCACATGGCATGGTGTCCAGTTCACCGTCTCTGGCCATGGACACATGAACTGGTCCTGCCAGGGGTCTCACTAGCACCACCAGACCCAAGGCCATTTGCAGTACTGCTTCCTGATGGTGACTGCTGTCTGCTGGATCCATGTCCCTGATGGCACTGACCAGGACCATGTGCCCATGGCCTGCTCCGTTGTGATGTGGACAGCACCCCTCCCTTCGGTAGTGCTGGTCTTGCTGCCACTATGGGATCATGAAGGTGCACAGCCCCATAGACTCTCAGCTGATGTTGGTGCTGACCTACATCCACATGGCCAACACCCATCTCCCACCACATGCCCTTGCACAGACATGCCATGGTTGAGGATTGCCAAGGTCTTACCCCACCATCTATTCTTGACCTCAGTATTTTGATGTGTGGCCTCAACAAGGTCACATATGTCACCATATAAACCAGGAAGAGTTGCATCCAACACCCCGAGTATTTGTCTGGTCTTCACTACACGCCTGTGCATCCATGACAGCCCAAAGCATACATATGGTGACACCTGCTGTGGCACTTGCAACAGCAGCTCAATGAGCAGCAGCTCTCCTGCAAGCACCCCTGTCCATCTGCCTGTGTGGGACCTTGCCTGCACTCTGGTGATGGACAGTGTCTACACTCACACCTGCCATAGACACCACACTGGCCTGTTCCATGCCACCACCTGCCAACTGTCCATAATCTGTGGCTGCTGGGGATGGGGCATATATGGGCATTGTGACTATGTGCAGGGACATTGTGAATGAATTTGGTGTGCCAACTGATGGCACAGATTCAGACCCTGACAACCTGTGCCTGAATATGACCATCATCATTGCCAGAGTCTGCAGAGACACTGACATCAGATACTGAGTGGGAGGGACTACAACCACCATGACAACCTGTGTGGGAAAGACAACATATGTAAATTATTACCTATACTATGCCATTTGCTGCTACACACGCACACACACACACACATGCACATGCACACACACGCATGCACACACTTGCACGCACATACAGGTGAGATGGCAGACAGGCATTACACCGAGCTCACAATAGCCAACTGGTGACATTCACAACACAGTCAGTCAACTACATACACACCCTGGACAGGCCCTCAAAACATGCAGTTCTGCCCTTTCCACTTCCTGTTACAACTTATATACACCTCTGTGATATGTGAGTAGTGTTAGTAGGTTATGGGCCTTCAAGTAGCATACACTGCACCCATGTATACATAATTACTCTTCACCTGTATAGCACAGTGGCAACTCCTACAGAACATACTTCTCAACCGTGCAGAGTGTCACTGAATGCCTACATGTGTGCTCATATTTCTGGTCTGTTTGTCATAAATCCTGTATTCGTCTGACACATTACTGGGATGATATGAGGACTGATGTCACTATTTAATGACATATTTTGAGTCTCACACTTCAAAACCTGCAGTACAGATATGTTACAACAGAACCAGTTACACTAACAATCTTCTAAGCTTACAGTGGACATTATAAGTGTAGACACCCCTGTTAACATGCCAGGTTTGTCTGATATATAACATGAGACCACAGAAGTCATGTGATAAAATTTTCAAACTTTAATGTGACCCATAACCTGTACAATTTAATTGAAAAACAAACACATCGGTCAGGGGTAACATGTAGAAGTTGAAATACATGCAATAGTCTAGTTGCAAGACTGTGCACACCCTTAAACTAATACTTTGTTAAAGCACCTTTTGATTTCATAACAGCAGTCAGTCCTTTTGGAAAGGTGTGTATCAGCATGGCATATCTCGACTTAACAATATTTGTACACTATCCCTTGCAGAAGCCCTCCAGCTCTGTCAGATTGCGAGGGCATCACTTCTGCACAGACCTCTTCAGGGCAGCCCACAGATTCTCTATTGGATGTATGCATGAACTATGGCTGGGACCTTCCAAAACATTGATTGTCTTCGGGTGAAGACATTATTTTATGAATTTTGATGTATGGTATGGGTCAGTGTTGTATGGAAAGGTGTAAGTCCTCTCCATCCACAGATTTCTAGCAGACACATGATGATTTTGGGGCAAAAGGGACTGGTATTTTGAAATTTTCTTAATCCCCTCCACCTTGGCTACTAGCCCATTTCCAGCTTATGAACAGCAACCCCAAAGCAGGACACTGCCATCACCATGCTTCACCATGGGGATGGTGTTCTTTTGGTGATCCACAGTGTTGTTCTTCTGCCAAACAAATCTTTTGGTATTATGGCCAAAAAGTGTAATTTTGGTCTCATTACACCATAACATATTTTCCCACACGTTATTGGGGGACCTGATGTATTTTCCTTGAGAAATCTGCCAGAAGTGAATGTTGTTTGGTGTGTGAGAAGGCTTCCATCTTCCAAACCTCCCCCATAGGACAGACATGTGGAGAATAAGCTGTATGTGAACTACGGCTGTGGCTGTTGATGTAGCAGGCAACTGAGTACATTTAGGATGATCCTGTTAGGACAGCTGACCGTTATTTGCTGTTAATCAAAGAGTCTCTGTAAATAATGCCAGGTGTGTATCCAAGAAGATGTAATGCTGTAATAACATCGGAAGCTGTTTAAACACAGTATTAGCTTGAACCTGTGCACACATATGCATCTAGCTTCTTATAAGTTTTGTATGTATCATAATTGTTCCCCTACCAGATCTGTTTGCTTTACAATTGGATTGTACAGGTTATAGGTCACATGAAAGGTTGGAAGGGTTCAGAAATGTGTTATTATGCTCTCAGTTTTGTGTTTCACAAATACCTGGTATTCTAACAGGTGTGTGTACACCATTTATATACACTGTAAAACACTAATTTATAAAATATGTCCCTAGTTTTGGGCCTTCGTCCCCTCATTTTGTCAGTCTTTATCCAGATTTTCTGGAATGAGAAGTTGTGAGGTATGCCACAGATATGTGACATCTCCTGCAAATAGGCCCCTGTGATGACCACTCTGATGCAATGCAGTTAACCCCACCACAAGTGAACATACAGATATTGCAAAATAGCTGAGAGTAACAGTTGTGTGCATGGTCACATGTATGACCTTAACATTCCTGGGGTACTGATGAGCCACAACAGGAAAATGCCATACTCACTGGCTTCAGGCTGCTGTCTCACATGCAGACCAGAGGTACCTATGTAGTTGTGGTAGAAAGGTATTGTCAGCAGACTCACATTTGGCATTGGTACAAGATGAATGCTACGTGTCTGCACAGGTACAGTACAAGCTATGTTAGTACACAATTTGCTGTCCCGCCCCATAGATGTACACTTGTGTGCATTACTAAACCCCACCTACAAATGCAGTTTTGAACTGACATATGCATCTAGATACTCTACTGAAGACAGTATGACTGCTACATGCTTAAATTGATGTGCACTGTAGCCTTACCCAGATGCTCCTCGCCTGTAGCCTGGGTGCCACCCACCTCCATGACAGGTGTTTCATGTGTTGGGTGCTCTCTGGGGGTTGCCCGAAGGTTGGCAAGGAGCTCCTCCATTGATGTAAGTGGGGCCTGCATAGAAGGACCACCACCTGTGGCAGAACGGTCCCTGGCCATGGTAGCAGCCCTTTATCAGGCAGGATGTATCAGGTCAGTTGCCCGATGCCTGACCTGATTGTATGTGCGGCCATGGTGGTCCAAGGTGTTCACTCTGTGGGTAAGGTTTTCCCACAGGGCAGTCCGCTCCACAGATTTTTTCGGCCCCGGCTGAGCAGCACTGCATGATGCTGTAGTATTGCCTCTTTAATGGCTGCATTTTCCTCAGCAGTGTATGCCGGCTGACGCTGCATGGCACCTGACAGACATAAACAGGGAAACACATCATAGGACCGCAATATTGCCTATCATTAGCCACCACTTACAACCACATCACACCCCTGTGCTCTATCATTACAGTATGACCCTGCATTGCACTCCTGGTTCTGATGTGTCATGTTCCTCTCCAATGAGGGCCAATACCTTTCATAAATCACCATTCAACATTCACGTTTGTGTAGTGGAATGACAGTGTCCACCTTCCTTGCAGATGGGATGTCAATGGTGCTCAGGATTTGCTTGCATACAGTGTGTAACAGAGCTGGAAGCATATGCCTGAGTTCATGTAGGATGCAGACAAGAATGTTCTCTGCTCCCTGATGATGAGCGGAGGGGTGTGGGTGCTGTGCATATCCTCCTACACTGATGGTGAGCTGGGAGGTGATGTTTGCCCTAAATATTTCTGCAGCAAGTTGCCTATAGTTATTTTATTTATTTTATTTATTTTACATTTGTTGACCGGGATAGTCCGACTGGATGCATGTCCATTTTCAGCGGAGGCCCGGGGAGAAAAGCTCCAAGGGTAAGCAGATACAGCATTACATAATACCAGCATTACATATTACAAACAGACTATTTACAGAGATTACATAAGTAAGCAAGTTAAACAAGTTCCACGTTACAGTTAATCCTGAGCACAAGTCAGGATTAAATTAAATTACACAGTAAAATGGTTAACAGATTTTTAAACATTCTAGAGAGAGTTAGCCAGGCTTGATACATTGACATAGCCAGTTAAGTGACAAATGTTGTTTGAGTCTTGTTTTAAATTGACCTAAGGTGGAAAGTAAGGTAATATCAGCTGGAAGAGAGTTCCAGGATCTACTTACAGAGTTTGCAAAGAGAGAATCACCGGCTGTGTTATTAATTTTGCTAGTCTGAATTAGTAGTTTGTTAGAGGATCGAAGCGGTCTAGGATTGTTATAGGGGGTGATAATATTTTTAAGTGCAGGAGTATTGTCCGGATTATAGAGGGTTTTATAGGCCATAATCAGTTGGTTATACTGGATTAGGCTGGGTAGTTCAAGCCACCCAAGTTGATTTAGATTGATGCAATGATGTGTCCTAAAAGGCAGCCCAGTGGCAAACCTGGCAATGTGGTTGTAGCAAATTGAGAGTTTGTTAAGGACAGTCTTGTTTAAATTCGAGAGTAGAGGGGATGCATACAGAAGGGTTGAAAGAAGGTGAGAGTGAGCTATGGCAATTTTAGCTGGAGGGGTTAGGAAGGCTTTTATTCTGTAAAGTGACCCTAGTTTTTTATTGATGGTTTTGATAGTTTGGTTAACATGTAGGTCAAATTTTAGATTATTGTCTATGATGACACCTAATAGTTTTGTCGATGGGAATGACAGTGTGATGTGTATGTATGTGGTGTGACTGACCACCATCACAAGGTGGGTTGTGTTGTCACCTCTGGGATTGCAGACATATGTGTAGACGGCCTTGTGATTGCCCTGGGTGGATGTGTCCAATTTGTACTCATAGTTAGCCTTACACTAATCCACGTGGGACCTTATATGCTCATTTGGATAAAGGTTGTCTCACTGCTAAGTTGGTGCCTGCTCCTATTCTGACCTGTACAGCTGACACGGTGACCAATTATGTGGTTTGTGTATTGCTGCTGTTCAGCAAAGGGGATTACTCTACTTTGGTGGAGACAGGTTATACAGGTAAGGTATTGCTGAGTCCATACAGCTATGTCGGTGGACATATGGCTGTTTGTAGTAGGCATGGACACAGGCTCATAAACCTCTGACATTTCAACCTGATAATCATGCTTATTCTAGTACCCATGTCTGTATCAGGGCAATGCAACAGCCAGTAGCTGTAGAAATCTAACTCTGTTGAATGCACAGAAATTGAGATTACACATGTGTACAACATGTACAGCTTATTTACCCGATGTTTTGCATGCCATGTCTGTTGTTATGAGGCAGCCAGGTACACCTACTCATACATAGATGTGCACAGATAATACCTGATATACATTTCTGTTCTATGTCAGTATGGCGCACTATATTTACACTCTTGCTGCTCAGTCACTCCTGTCAACCTGTTAGAGCAGGACATCTGGAAGATGCCACACATACATAGGGCGGCAATGGGCCAGAATTAGTGACACTTTCTTAATATTGCTGTAACACACTTAAGTCATGTGATAGCACAGTACCCTTTGCATTCACAGACATACCCTGGAGTATGTCAGATGCTCATATGGCAGGAAGAGACGAGAAAGGCTAGGAGTGTATTAGTGAGGGTAGGAAATCTTAATGTTAACAGTATGACTGGTATGGGGACAGAGCTAGCTGATATGATGGACAGAAGGAAGGCTGATATACTGTGTGTGCAAGAGACTAGATGGAAGGGGCTAAGGCTAGGTGTATCGGAGTCGGGTCCAAATATTCTATCATGGTGTGGATGGGAGGAGAAATGGTGTAGGGATTATCCTGCAGGAACAGTATGGCAAGGGTGTTTTTGGAGGTGAAAAGTGTGTCAGATTGAGTGATGTTAAAGAAGCTGGACATTGATGGTGTAATGATGACTGTTGTTAGTGCATATGCTCCGCTAGTTGTGTGTGCGATGGATGGGACAGAAATATCTTCGACTGAGTTGAATGGAGTGGTGATGACTGTACCTAAGGGTGAGAGAGTGGTGATTGAAGCAGCTTTCAATGGGCATGTTGGTGAAGGGAACAGAGGGGATGCAGAAGTGATGGGTAGGTATGATGTTAAGCAAAGGAATGCAGAAGGTGAGATGGTGGTTGAGTTTGCAAAAAGGATGGACATGGCTGTGGTGAATACATATTTTAACAAAACAGGAACATAGGGGGACATGCAAGAGTGGAGGAAGATGCACACAGGCAGATTATCACCAATGCAGGAGGGCCTTTTTAAAGGAGATTGGAGACTGTAAATTGATGACGGGGAAAGTGTAGCTAGGCAGCATGGAATGTTGGTCTGTGGGATGATGTTTTTGATCAAGAGGAGGAGGAGGAGTGTGAGGGCAGCACCCAGGATCAAATGGTGGAAACTGAAAAATGGTGATTGTGAGGTTGAGTTCAGGAAAGAGTTAAGACAGGGAGTGGGTGGCAGTGAAGAGTTACCAAATATCTGGGTAACTACAGCACAGCTAGTAAGGGAGATGACTAGAAATTTGCTTGGTGTGACATCTGGATAGAGGAAGGAGGACAAGGTGACCCGTTGGTGGAATGAGGAAGTACAGGGGAGTAAACAGAGAAAGAGGTTGGTGAAGAAGTTGTATTGTCAGAGATATGAAGAAAGTAAATAGGAGTATAAGGAGATTGGGTGCATGGTGAAGAGAGAGGTGGCAAAGGCGAAGGATGAGGAGTATGAAGGGTTGTATGAAATGTTGGACACTAAGGGTAGAGAATAGAACCTGTACCAATTGGCTAGACAGAGGGACTGAGCTAGGAAGAATGTGCAGCAGATAAGGGTGATAGAAGATAATGAGGGAAATGTACTCACAGGTGAGGAGAGTGTGTTGAGCAGATGAAATGAGTACTTTGAGGGGCTGTTGAATAAAGAAAATGGGAGAGAGAGTAGGTTGGATGATGTGGGTATGGTGAATCATGAAGTGCAACAGATTTGCAAGGAAGTAAGAATAGCTATGAAGAGGATTAAGAATGGAAAGGCTGTTGGTCCAGATGACATACCTGTGGAAACATGGAGGTGTTTAGGAGAAATGGGAGTGGTCTTTTTAACCAGATTGTTTAATGTAATCTTGAAAAGTGAGAGGATGCATGAGGAGTGGAGAAAAAGTGTTTGATTACCACTTATAAGAATAAAGGTGATGTGCGGAACTATAGTAACTACAGAGAGATAACATTGATCAGTCACAACATGAAATTATGGGAAAGAGTAGTTGAAGCTAGGTTAAGAAGGGAGGATTAGTGATCAGCAGTATGGTTTTATGCTAGGAAAGAACAGTACCGATGTGATGTTTGCTCTGAGAGTGTTAATGGAGAAGTACAGAGAAGGTCAGAAGGAATTCTGTTGTGTCTTTGTGGACTTAGAGAAAGCACATGACAGGGTGTCTAGAGAGGAGTTGTGGTATTGTATGAGGAAGTCAAGAATGGCGGAGGACTCTGTAAGAGTGCTACAGGATATGTACAAGGGTAGTGTGAGAGCAATGAGTTCTGCAGTAGGAGTGACAGGTGTGTTTATAGTGGAGGTGGTATTACATCAAGGTTCAGCTCTGAGCCCTTTCGTATTTGCAGTGGTGATGGACAGGTTGACAGACAAGATCATACAGGAGTCCCTGTTGACTGTGATATTTGCAGATGACATTGTGATCTGTAGTGAGAGTAGGGAGCAGGTTGAGGAGACCCTGGACAGTTGGAGATATGCTCTACACAGGGGAGGAATGATGGTCAGCAGGACTAAGACAGAATATATGTGTGTGAATGGGAGGAAGAGGATAGAGGAATGGTGAGGATGTAGGGAGTAGAGTTTGCAAAGGTGGGTGAGTTTAAATACTTGGGATCAACAGTTCAGAGTAATGACACATGTGAGGGAGAGGTGAAGAAGAGAGTACATGCAGGATGGGGAGGATGGAGAAGAGTATCAGCAGTGATTTGTGACAGACGAGTACCATTAAGAGTGAGAGAGAAGGTTTACAAGACGGTACTGAGACCAGCTATGTTATATGGCTTGAAGACAGTGGCACTGACTAAAAGGCAGGAGTCAGAGTTGGACATGGTAGAGTTAAAGATGTTAAGATTTGCACTGGGTTTGATGAGAGTGGACAGGATTAAGTATATGTATGTTAGAGGGTCTGCCCACATCGGAAGATTTGGAGACCAAGCCAGAGAGTAGCAGGATTATGTTGGTTTGGACATGTGCTGAGGAGGGATGCTGAGTATATTGAGAAAAGGATGGTAAAGATGAAGCTGCTAGGTATGAGGAAAAGAGGAAGGCCTAGGATAAGGTGTATGGATGTGGTGATAAAAGACATGGAGGTGATTGGTGTGACAGAGCAAGATGCAGAGGACAGGAGGTAATGGAGACAGATGATCCACTGTGGTGACCCCTAATGGGAACAGCCAAAAGAAAGCGAAGGAGATGTTGTAATGTCAGTCTTCACAGGTTGCCTATGAGTTGCCAGACATACAACTCTATGAGTAAATTACTACAAATATAAGGTACACATATTGTCAGTGTGCATAACACTAGACAGTTGAATGGTATGAGCTCAGTATATCACATACAGTTCAGTACAGACATCTGCCACAGTATTTCTCTATGCAAATACCCTGTATAGGTCTCTCACATTTCTGTGACAGACGTGTATATTATAGTTATATTCACAATTAACATATGGATATCTACAACATCGCAGTAGCTGGCCTAACAGTGTCACAGTCAGTATTGTTCAACACACACTGCAGTAGTAGTCATATGTGAGCCATCCTTTCCTGGGGTGACAGGGGCCTGAGCTGTGATCTATGTCACTGCAGACAGACTCAGTTGCTATGGCCATAGGTTCTGATCAGCAATATATCAGTATAGCAAGTCTTGTTGTGATATATTTGTTGTACTTCTTAGTTTCCATTATTACATAACCCCTACTGCATTCTACTACATGCTTACTTGTTTGACATATCTTTTGTTTCCAAGTATGGTTGGTTTTATTCCACTATATGTTGCTTGTTTCTTGGTCTGTCTCCCTCCCCCCAGATGTAGGGTATACATCTGTTTTGCATAGACAGCAACTTGCCTTTTGTAGGTAATGCTCATGAGCAGCTAATGGCATGTGCACAAATCGGTGTCCCTCACTTGCTAGTTGCATGCAGAACAGCTGTGGTGTTATTCCTATAGCCAATGGCATGGCAACACACTCCTATAATGTATTACTTAATGTGGGCATTGCCCCTTTTCCTTGCCTGTGAGGAGGACTTCATGGAGATGTATGAACAACAGCATCACAGAGGGTACATGGAAACACCTCTTACAGCAAAAACTGAGGAGACAGCCCAACAAACTGGGGAGACTGTTCCAGACATAAAGACAGAATGTAAGTATTGCTGTTATACAGCTGAATTAATGCTAGTTTAACAGGGTTTGTGTGGGCATGGCTTTTCTGCGTGATTTTAAGTCTGACAGTTGTTATGTGGTTGACATAACTCTCAACTGTAGGGCTATCTGCAGAATTTCCAGATTTTGGACTCTCATGTTTGGTGTGTTCCTCAGACATTTTTTGTCTTTGGAAAATCAGTAGCATACTGTGGGGATTGCAGTCAGTAAATGGTATTATCAATTTGTGTTTCTGACTTCATATCATTCATTCAGACTTCATTGAGTTTCTCTTTCTGTCCTCTCTAAAATACCTCCATCTATCTTTTGTGTGCTAAATCCCATATTTGGGAACAATTTTTATTATTTTTTCTCTCCTCAGCTATCAGTCAAGTTTGTCTTTTTCATCTTCATACTGACAGTGTACTGTTAAAAGTCCTGCATGCTTCATTAATCAGTTGCAACGAAACTTGCTCATCACACAGCTCTGTTCTCTTACCTTGCAGTATCTCCTTATCTGCAAAGTACGTTGGCTTAGTTTTTACATTTTACAATATACTTATTTAAGGTATTATCTACTGTACTCTCTAGCAAGTTGGTATGCTGTAAAGTAGCTTGGCAGCAAGGACCCCCATTTCTTAATAGACTGTCTGTTAGTTTCAACAAACTTATGTCTATTACATGCTGGACTCTAGCCTGTGTTAAGATATTTCTTATGCAGCCTGTTTTAAGTTATTTCTTACCTGATAGTACTACACAGCAAAACCTCTTATTCTTACTATTAACAGTACATAGCCTTATTCTGTTAGAGTTCTTAGTGATTGTGCTTGACTCGGGGCTTTGCTCAACCTGCTTCGTTCGCCCTCTCTTCGCTCAGGCTCACTTCACTCACCTCCCACCCCCATTCCCACCCACCCCCATATCATTTCCTTTATAGCTAACTACTTTGCACCTCCCACAATATAACCCCCCTTCTGTCTTTCACTCCATAATCGACTATACCTCAACCCACTTGCTGCTACAACAAAATATTCTAACTTCACCCCCCCCCCCCACTGATACTAGCTGGTATACACTATTATCCACTATCTAATAGATAAAAAACTGTACTCCAGTGCATTTTATTAACTAAAAACACCGTACAATATGTACTCCTCCAAGAGTAAAATCTATGTATTTCTAACTACATCCATCCTATTACTGCCTCTCCTACTCCTCCTTCTTATACTCACATCATTTAACATCCACTTGCACCCCAAACATATCTCCCCTACAAACCCAAATTGCTGCAGCCATATAAATAATCACCAAACATTCGCCATTTTTCCATCTATCTTCTCATTAAATACTCCCTTACCAAAAATAGACTTATCTAACACCCAACTCACGCCTACCAAACACAAAACCAAATACTACACCCCCACTACTAATATGCTCAGACTCATCTACCTCCACAAAAACATTCTCTTAGCTGGAGATATTCATCTCAACCCTGGTCCAACACACTCCACTGCTAGCCCTCCTAACCCCAAAGTTAATAATCTCCCAAACAAACATATTTCCTTCTATTCAATAAACACTAGGAGTATTCTGAACAAAGTAAGTGAACTACATGCTTGGATCTCCCACCATACTTCTGATATCCTTGTTCTGACTGAAACCTGGTTGAAATCCCAGCACCAAGACATAGATATCTTGCCCTCTGGCTATAGCATACACCATCTAGATTAACCAAAAAGGAAAGATGGAGGCATTGCTATCCTACACTCTAACCACCTTACCATTTCGAACTCTACTTTTACATCCCAAGCCTTCTCCCCAGCCGAAATTTTATCTGCAAACCTAAATATTAATAGCCATTCCACTATCACCATTGTAGCAATTTACATTCCACCAGGTGATAATACCCCCTACTGGAAAATATGCTTGCTCATATCTCCCAACACATCCCAAATGAAACTATCATTCTCGGGGATGTGAACATTAACTGGCTATCTTTCTGCTCTCAAAACTCCTCACAACACTTTAATCTCTACGGCTTTACTCAACTCATCTCTGATCCCACGTATTTCAATAACTCCCATACAGTCTCATCTCTTCTTGTCTGGATTTTTGTCTCTAACCCTTCCAAATACCATAACCCTGAAATGCTATCAAATTCCCTAAGTGATCATTGTCCAGTAAAAATACTAAGATACACATCCCATCAAGCTAAACCTCAAAGGTTTATCAAACACCGACAACTAAAAACTTTAATCCTGAAACTTTCAAATCTTTACTATCAAAAGTGAACTGGAATCCCTT
Source organism: Protopterus annectens (assembly GCF_019279795.1). Taxonomy (NCBI): domain Eukaryota; kingdom Metazoa; phylum Chordata; order Ceratodontiformes; family Protopteridae; genus Protopterus; species Protopterus annectens. Next base: position 598,479,541 of record NC_056732.1, read on the forward strand.
AAAACTACTCCCTTTGGATGAAGCTGTCCACTTTTTTAACTCCACTTTCCTTAGTATTTAAAATTCTGTGGCACCCTTTAGAACAGTCTGCATAAAGTCTAACATAGCCCCATGGCTGACCGTAAACACACATGTACTACTAAAAAAATAAAGACAGAGCATGGAAAGTTTGGACTAAAACTAAACATCAACCAGACCTCCAGAAATATAAAGAGCTTAGAAATCCTGCCAAGTCACATAAATAAAGATAAGAAAAACTTCTATAATAATCCATCTTCTACCTTTAAATCCAACCCTAAAAATTCTGGCACTCTGTAAATCAAATACTACACCCAGGTATGCAAGCCTCCCCTAACCCTCATCCTGACAAAACACATGAGGAAACTGCCTTCATATTTAACAACTACTTTATAGACTCAATATCCAAATTACTAAATCAAGACACAAACCATCCCACCAACAATAATAGACCTAATAGCTCAAACTCTTCCATCAGTATTAACCCTACCACTACCTTCTCCCTCAAATCTGTCTTTACTAACTATGTTAAAACTCCACTATCTAAATTAAAACCTTGCTCCACATCCATAGGCAACATTCCCTCTGCATTCCTTCAGGTTGCTGCTGATGTTCTTGCTTTCCCAGTTTCTATTCTAATAAACCGCTCTATTACGGCATCCACAGTCCCTTGCATCTGGAAGCAATTTTACACCCTTCCAATACACAAAGGAGAAAACTCTACAGATATAACTAATTTTAGACCCATAGCCATACTCTCACCACTCTCCAAAATTCTGGAAAAATGTATACACAATCAAGTCTTACACTACCCTCTGCAAGAAAATCTACTCACACCTACCCAACATGGCTTTCGTCCCATGCATAGCACTACAACAGCTCTCCTGTCTTTCCTAAACTCTGTATCACTAGCTAGAGACAGTAACAAACTTATTTCCTGTCTCTTCATTGACCTCTCTAAATCCTTTGATACAGTCTCTCATAAACTTCTTCTCCTTAAACTAGCAAACTAACACTTCTCTCCATCCACCATGTCTTGGTTTAACAGCTATCTCTCTGATAGACTCCAATCAGTCAAATGTCTCTCAGCTTTCTCCCCTCTTCTTCCTGTTAAAATGGGTGTTCCACAAGGCTCCATCCTTGGACTACTTCTTTTTAAGATCTTTACCAACCTTCTCTACTCTTCCTGGCCTGGATCCTCAGTGATACAATACGCAGATTATTCTACACTTATTACTACTGCTGAATCACCAACTCAACTGGAATCAGACACACAGCCCTCTTTTAACTCTAGAAACCTGGCTATCTGAAAACCAATGTATCCTTAATCCAAAGAAAGCCAAATTACTACTCCTTCTCCCTAAAAACCTTAACCACATAAAGTCTTCCTTCTCCATACTGTCACAAAATAATACTCAAATACAGGTGGACACCAGTACAAAAACTCTTAGGTGTTACTACTGATGATAGACTAACCTTTGATTTACACTTCAGTAACTGTATCCGAAAAACATGTCTCAAGCTAGGTCTCCTCTATAGAAACAAAAATATCTTACCAAAACAGCAAACATAAACCTATAAAATGCCTACCTCTTACCCACTTTACTTTATAGCACCACGATCAGGTGTCATACAACACTGTGAATTTGACCAGTATATGTAGGGGTAGTGTGTGAGTGGCAAACATGTTGAGATGTTTTTGTTCACACAGTCCTTATACTGTGCTGTTCCTTTGGCTTACCGGTATGTCACTGTGACTGTGGTGGAATCAGTTGTGGGTTTGGACTTTCACACTGCTGTCTGTTTTTCAGTGCTGTTACATCCCTGTAGTGCCTGATATATTTGCCAATACATGTGTAATTCCCCATAGCAGATTTGGGTTAGTGTTGTGTCAGTCTGACTGTAGTTTGGACAGTGCTTGGTATCATGCTTAGCAGCTGAGTGTAGTTTCCCTAATGTGATGTTATGTCCAGATATTTGTACAATGTACTGTTGCCTGGACACCATAAGTGTTGTGTATTTTTGACACATCAGTGGGATGATATGAGGATTTCAGTCACTAACGAGTGAGAAGTAAGTGAGTGATGGACTTGTGTGCTATTTCAGTCAATATTTGTGAGGACAGACATGAGGGTGTTACTGTAGCAACTGTGTCAGCTTATCTACTACAGTATTTCAGATATGTCCCTATTTTCATGGCTTTCTTCCCCCACTTTGTCAGGCTTGGTCCAGAGTTGTTGCAGTAAGGGGTTCTGAGCCTACCTCTCGACTGGCCAGATTGTTGCAGTATGTACAGGTTTATTATTCATATTTCTGGTCTGTTCCACAGATTCATTATTTTTATATCCCTGGTAAATCACTGTGATGATCTGAGGATTTCTGACAGTAAATGATGGCATACATTTCAGTTTCAGAACTCACATCCTTCAGAATATGTATGCTGAAACAAACCCTGTCACTCTGGCAACATTCTACATTTATAAGATAAATATTTAAAATATGTCCCTAGTTTTGGTCCGTTGTCCTTCCATTTGGACAGCGTTTGGCCAGATTTCATGCACTAAAAGGTTGAGAGGTATGGTTCTGGGGTGTTATATGTATATATATATATATATATATATATATATATATATATATATATATATATATATATTATATTATATATTAATAGACATGCTTTAGTGTCTCTGTGACTGGCACATTTTAACTTGTATAAAACATACTAATTTATGTTATTATCTCACTATATTTATTTAGGCTGCTATAGAATTTACATATAACTTCTTTTGTCATTGCTTGGAATTTTTGGGCTTGATTGACAGAATTTGTGTTCTCTTAGGTTTGGCTTTATCTTATTTAAATGGGGTGTGAATTATTCTTACTGTTCTGATGAAGTCAACTTATGTTGATGAAAGTGCTCAACATATTGAAAAAATGTTTGAGTTGTGGACTATTTTAACAATAAAGAAACAGTTTGACCATTCCAGTTACCAGTGTTATCGTCTTGGTGCTGTTTTTGGTTCCTTATGCTACATAGAATACTACCTCTGCAGAACAGTACACATAATAGCTACTGCACCACTGTATCACCACTTAAACCTTTAAGGCAAGACAGTATATCACACATATTACTCAAATACGATTACATCATAAGACACTTTGATGTCCTACTCACCAGGCTACATAAGGGGAAGGTCACAGCCAGCTGTATGTGAGATGCCCTGTAACACCATATCACACATGCATTCCATTCTGTCAACGCAGGTACTGTTATGACTATGTCATAGTTCCTGTTTGTGTGTATGACTTGAGATGTACCTCTCAGGAGTGTATGAAGAGATAATGACTGAGCTTTCAGACTATGTTATCAGGCAGGTATGTCCTTGGCCTTCAGCTTCATTTTAACCTCTCCTGGGATAATACTTACATGCAAAAAGAACACAATTGATGTCAATAATTGGCTTATTGTCTGCTGCCATTCAAAGGAGATCCACTATCTGTTCCCCTGGTATCACATAATCAACAGACCTTCATGCTTTGTCAGCTATGGTCTTCATCTGTCACCCATGCAATTTTGGCTACTGGACAAAGCATTCGCCATCATCACAGTGCCCTTTTAGGTGGTGTCCCAGGAACAAAATTCTAATGTGAAAAGCTCATCTATAAACAACCTCATGGTTATGCTGCTATATGCTAGGAGTGTCAACACAAGACCCACTCACTGGAAGCAGACCTTACCTTGGTGTACGCACACATTTGTGCAGACACAGACACCTGATTCAGGGCTGTGGAAAGCAACACAGCCATAGCAGTCTACAAGCCCTTCCACACATGCAGACTTCAAACTCATGGCATGTAAAGTAATGGGTTTGATATATCAGTATTCATTATGGATGCATACACATCCAGATCAGCTGCACAGTGTTTCCCTGGAGACAACTCAGGTGGTATGGCCTTTTTGTAGGCACCAATTCAAGTAATTGCCAACTACAGAAGCCCCTCCATGAATCAAGACACCCACTTTGCTTATTTGCACCTATTTGAGTCTATCAAGATACATTCAGATACCATTATTTTGGGTGATGTTAAGTAGCAACTGACTGGGAATATTAGTCATGCTTAAACTCACTTGCACAAATATTCCCCGACATCATTAACCACAATGCCCTGGACCAGCTGGTTGACACCACCACAAGGGGAGCCTACATACTGAATGGGGTGCTTACCAATATGGAGGAAAACTGTAGCACCCCCACTGTGTGCTCCTCCCTGGTGAGATATGACTGACACCCCCCCTTTGTGGAAGATAGATGAGTAAACTTCACCAAAGCATATTATAACCTCTTAAAGGATGATATCAATAGCTTAACTAGACCTCCTCCCTGAAAAGGAGCAAGAAACTATGCTGAGCTGCACACCAGTGCTTTATACAAACACCTGTATAACTGCATTGAATTGGCTGTACATGATAGGTGCAACACAATCTCATTATGGAGGAGCAAACCTGCCTGGTGGATGACTTCCATTAGCAGGCTTTAGAATAACAGGGAGACATTGCTCTTTAAAATTATGAGGGAGGGAGCCCCCCTGAAATGGAAACGCTACCTCATCTGCATGAACAAGCAAATAAGAGTTGTGAATTCCTCCAAACAAGGTATTGCTCTAAATTAGCTTCCTCCACAAAGTACAACCACAAGGCATTCTATACTTACATATGTAACCTAAAAGGACAGGCCCAGTTTAGTGCTAAATGTGTACTTCATGATACCACATATACTGGTGCTGTAGACATATCTCATCTTTTGGCTGACTGGGTTTGCAAAGACCTCACTCCCTTGTCCCCACCACATATACACCATGACATACCTACCACCTGTCCACTACCTTGTATATCTGAAGGGTATGTCATAACTGGCCTCTCTAAGGACAGAAACACAGCATATATGGGACCTGATAACTTCCCAGGCTGTGCCCTACATGGGTTCCAACATGGACTTGTAACACCCTTAGACACTCTTCCCAATTATAGTGTAACCAACGGCTTCATCACAGCTGACTGAAAAGCAGGAACAGTTATTCCATTGCACAGATGTGGTGCATCCACTGACCCCACAGACTATGTGCATATCAACCTCATTATCCATATCTGCAAGGCCATGGGTCAGATCATAATGTACATTATCAACAAAAATGTAGGTAACATTCAATTACTTGCCCCCACTCAGTTTGGATATGTCAAAGTGACATCATGCCTGTTAATCCTGGAGGACTTCTTTGAGACAGTCATTAAGGTCTCGGCTGATGGGAAATCTGTACACACAGCCTACTTGCACTAAGAGAAGGCATTTAACATTATCCCCCATGCAGGCATCATTGAAAAACACACCCAACTAGACTTGAACCCGTATATCATTACAGGGGTTATTAACTGCCTCAGTGATACAAGTCATATAGTCCAATAGGAGAAGACACCTCCAGTAACTGAGCTGTAACCAGTGGTGTTCCACAGCCTTCTGTCATGGGTCACCTACTGTTTGGAATCCATTTCACTGAAGTACAAGCACAACGTAAATGACTATGGCTGACAATGTCTAATGATGCCTGCTAACTGTAAGCGGTCATACAATATACATAGCATGGCAACATCCTACATTACGGTGTTACATGGACAGATTGGTTGTTGCCCAACACATGGCCTTAAACTCAATGCAAATATATGTATTATCATTCATTTTGGTAGCAGCAATGATCCTGCTAAGTACCATAAAAATAGCGACACCTTAAGTACATAATGTTAAGGTGACAGACCTGGTGAGACATGCTGACAGCTACCATAACTTAGATCATCATGTCTATACAGTCGTGAGTAGGTCATTAGATCTTGCTCATGTCATACATGAGGGCATTGTCTCCAGTACAAGTAGTTAGTACCTCAATGTACTCTTCCCTCATTTGGACAATATTTGCGTGTAATGCCCTTTTTGGTATGTTACTTACCAAACAGCTGTGGCAATTGGGGAAACCACAGAGGTTCCTCACAAGGAGATTCAAGTCTTCAGCATCTGTCCTATAAGGATTTTCTGAAATCACCATCAATTTAGTGTGTGTCAAGCAGAGGTGATCTCTGCTTTGCATACTAGTCAATCTGTGACCCTGCTTTATTGGACATGCTGCACATGCATGAGTGACATGTATAACAAGTTGACTCCCAATTAAGATCTTAACCTGGTATGTAACTTTTATAAAACCTGCTGGAGGGTGAGAATTGTCTACCAGAAGTTAACACACCTTTGGAACACACTTCCACTTCATGTGAAACTGAGCATCTCATCATCTCTTTACAGATGCAACCTGTAAGATTGGATGGGTGACTATAATTACACCTCATTGGCTCCACCTGCATATACCCTGGACAGGGACAGTAGGTTTTGAAAACATGTTTCTAAGGGTAAAAGGTAGCTAGGTGTATGAGGGATCTAGGACCACTATCTTACTACATTCCAATGATGCTATGATACCATAGGCTAATATAAAACACTGGCTAACATCCACAAACACCAACATGGATGCATTCAGACCATTACCACTACCTATGTATACAGAAAACTTTTCAGCACACACAAAGTAAGTGGGCTAGAGTGAACCTCTACCTATCTAGCCTTATATACTACAGATCACAGTACTTATCTCATGTGCCACAGCTTAAGGTTGATAGTGACATGGCTTTAGGTACTCTTATGATAGTTGACATCAGCGGATCTTATGGGGGAGAAAAGTTCATAGGTCTGCATCATCTGCTAGGCCCAAAACAGTGCAAATCCCTGCCTCTGTTTAAGGCATTGTGGAATACACACTTGTTTTGTGTAGAGATGCACATACACACAGCAATTGGGTTTGAGTGAGATTAGAACCCCTACCTATCTAGTCTTACACACTACAGATCACATTAGTTATTGCATATGCCATGGCTTATGTTTGACTTTGATATGGCTTTAGGTACTCTTATGGTAGATGATATCAGCAGGTCTTGTGGGGGAAAAGACTTTCGGGGCCTATGTCAAGTGCAAAGGCCAAAATCTGCAGACCCATTGCAGTTTTAAATTTACATTTGTTTGGAAGGGAGATGCACGTACACACACACACTCACACACACACACACTCACACACACACACACACGCACACACACACACACACACACACACACACACACACACACACACACACACACACACACACACACACACACACACACACACACACACACACACACCATTTGGGCTGGAGTGGGATTAGAACCACTAACTACTTATTGTCATAGACTATAAATCACAGTACTTATCATACAAACCACAACTTAAGTGCAATATTACAAATGACTACACGTGATGCCATCATAAAAAACATAAAGAAGCCCTGTCTTTAACAGGTTGGTAGGGCTGCATAATCACACAGCTTCCTACTGTCAACTGCAGCTAGTAGCCTAACAGTGAGAAGACTGTTTTGTAGCCTAGCTATATGTCAACAACCTGTGTTGGGCATATGAGTCTGCATGTGGATGGAAAGGCTTGTGGCAAAAGAAAATTTACTCAGGCAATGAATGGACACACAACATAAAACATTACAGTAGTCGCACAGTTATTGATGTATGTTTGTTGAAATGAAGCAGACACAGAGGGCTTTAGTGAATGTTGGTGTTCTTGCTGGCGTAGCTATATACATATGACTTCACAATATATGTATGTATTCCTATGTCATGCCATATACTTCAAGGGTTCCACATGGTCTGTTAGGGAGGCATGGTATGACTCACCACTGTCCAACTGTTTGCAAATACACAGGTGTGACTCATGGTTATGTGTGTTTTACAGTGCATTGTGTTCTGCTGTCACATGTGGCATCATTTACACATGATGGGTGAAAACGGCCAGAACTATGAACTTCAGATATCCCAGTAGTCCTAAGATTGCAACACATGTTAGTCTATGCAGTTGCAAATGTCTGAAAGTACATTATGTAATGTTGAGCCTTTCCTTGTGTCCATTCCTCCAATGTTTTACGTGTTATATTGTAGCTTTACTATCCATGATCTGTGTATGTAGGGCAATACAGACATACAAAAGACCATAGCCACAGATAAATAAACCATTTAATAGTACACTCTAGTGCCTTGGCACAAAAGCTTTCAAGGGGTTAACATTCTTTCAAACAAATCAAATATATATATATATATTCATATATATATATATATATATATATATATATATATATATATATACACATACAAATAAAGCAACTAACACTCCAAATGGGAGGATGGCATAATGGTTAAGGTGCTTACCATACAGACGCAGGATGCAGGCTTTGATTCTTACATGGAGTGATTGGTTAGGCTTAAAACACCTCACAAGGGCAGTTAGCCTATTACTAATCTATGAACCTAAATCAACTAATTAATAGCATATTTCCAATCACAATCCATATTTAACCATTTAAGGCCCAAAGTATTTTATTTCAAAATATAAATAGTTTCTTTATACAATAATTTATGTTTAAAATGTACTTTTTCCCCAGCATGTAAAATGTCTTGTTCTGAAATACAGCCCCTTAACAATGAAGCATCATTTGCATGAAAATTCTTAAAATGTACAGCCAAGGGGGTTTCCAAATGTACATTTTTAATGTCCCTGACATGTTCTTGAAATTTAATCCTAAAGGCTTGTTGACTTTCTCCAATATAAAACAATTTACATGGACATTGCAAAACATAAATGATAACCTCCGTATTACAATCAAATCTATGCACAGATTTAAAATTAACCTTATTAATTTTAGGAAAATAATTGACCTCAAGATGGCAGATAGAACATTTACCACATGTATAAGTACCAACATTAAGCTTCACATGAACATGTATACTACGTGTAGGTAAAATAAACTTATTATGCACTAAAAATTAGCTATACTTCTACCTTTTTTATAAGAAACATAGGGACTCTATTAATATTATTACACAATTGTCTATCTGATAGCAACACAGTCCAATAATAACTCAAAATTTCAACTATTTGTTTACTCAATATATTATATATAGTAGTGGTTCCCAAACTTTTTCGATTCTCGGTTCCCTTGCTGAATCCAGGTTTTCCCAAGGCACCCCCCCCCCCTTGGTGTGCATAAAGTGCATATTTCATTTATTTATTTGACATTTGTTTAACGAGGCTGCTTTAAAACAGTGATGAAGCTTCTGACTACTCTCCAGAGGGAATGAGATTAAATGGTGGCTTGGGGTCTGGAAGATACAGGCATGAGGGGGTGTGAGCTCATCTATCCTAGGGGTAGGATGTTAGTGGTCCAGATAGAGTGAGCTGTGCACAACCAGTGGCTGTACATCTGGGGAACATGGGATTGGCAATCCCAAGCTGGTGACAGTAGCCATCATGGGGCATGTGTGAGGGAAAGCATGGAGTGCTCCCACTGTGATGTGGGTGCTCACATCAGCTACCAGAGGCAGGACTGAAAATAGAAACACCCTAATGGCTGCCTCCATAATGGCTGTTCTTCAGATTGCCTTCATTCAAATGATGGTAAACTAATGGGCAGTGGTGGTGGTGGTACCAGGTAATTGGAGAGCAGAAAAAATACACACCAACTGAGAAGCTGCAGTACAAATCTATTTTATTCACTTTACATCCTATAGGTGATATTATGTTTTAAAGCAAGATTGTTTTACTATATAAAGTAAGAGACAGTCATAAAGAAGCACTATAACTTTCTTGATAAGTGCTTACTTTCCAATATACAGCAGTGAAAAGCTATAACTCCTCTTTCACTCTTGGTGCAGAAAATAAAACATGGTAATTGTAGAAGAGCACACAGCATTAAAGTGTGGCTGATGAGTCTTTTTTCTCTATTCGCTAGTAATGAAAAATAATGCTTATTATTTAGAATGTTTTTAACCTGAACCTAACTCATACAGTGTTTGTTTTGTAATGTATATTATTTTGAATGTTTTTTTTTTAAATCTATTTATTTTTAACCATAAAAAACAGTACTGTGAAGAACTAAAAGTGAAAATGACCTACAAGAGGAACTCTGAAACAAACCTACAGCAAGTATCTGTAGAAAACAGAAAGGTTAAGCACTGTCATAATCACACTGACATATTTATGAATATGAATTACTAGTGTCAGTGTTTCTGTGCTCTGTCCACTAGCAGTGATAATGATGGAATGGAAAGCAAATGTAATAACACTAGTGAGCTGGGACTTCAAAGATGTACTATAATGCATATGATTGAACCACAACAGAAAGCACCCACTGTGTGAATGTGTGTCTTATTTGCTTGACACTGATGTCTAATGCACTAGACTATTGAGCTGTATGTGCTAGCCAACACATAAATGAACTGACTCAAGAAAAAAAAAACATATAAAAATTGTATCAGAGCTAGAGAACTATGCCATTTACAAGACAAGCCATTTAATAAAATAAATAAAAACTACTATGAAAACTCAATATTCTTTAGAAGAAACATTGACAATTAATGTAGCCCATTGAATTCAATGAGAACCGCTGTTCTATCATAACACACACACACACACACACACACACACACACACACACACACACACACACACACACACTCACACACACACACACACACACACACACACACACACACACACACACACACACACACACATCTCTCAAAGTTTCCTTACTTGCTGGAGTCTTCAGTCTTTCCGACCGTACCCAGCGCACGTCCGATTCTTGTTCCCAGAAGATAATCCATCCGTTGCTGTTCCCGCTCGCATTTGAGCAACCACAACAGTCTGAAATGCGTGAGCTCCTTGCTCAATTCCAACAGGCTTGTAGCCCTGATGGAGCTAACATCATCGTGCATGTGATAACGTCAGCTCAAACAGAGCAAAAATTAAAAAACAAAAGAAAAAAATCATAAATGAAGGGTATTAGTTTGCGGCGGCCCTATGAGTCAGTTCATTTCTGTGTTGGCTAGCACATACAACTCAATAGTCTGGTGCATTGGACATCAGTGGCAAGCAAATAAGACACACATTCACACAGTGGGTGCTTTCTGTTGTGGTTCAATCATATGCATTATAGTGTATATTTGAAGACACAGCTCACTAGTGCTATTACATTTGCTTTCCATTATTATCACTGCTAGTGGACAGAGCACAGAAACACTGACACTAGTAATTCATATCAATAAATATGTCAGTGTGATAATGACAGTGCTTAACCTTTCTATTTTCAAACAGATACTTGCTGTAGGTTTGTTTCAGTGTTCCTCTTGCAGGTCATTTTTCACTTTTAGTTCTTCACAGTACTGTTTTTTTATGGTTAAAAAGAAATAGATTTGTAAAAAAAAAAAAAAAACATTCAAAATAATATAAATTACAAAACAAAAAAATGTATGAGTTGGATTCAGGTTAAAGACATTCTAAATAATAGGCATTCTTTTTCATTACTTGTGAATGGAGAAAAAAAGAAGCATCAATCAAAACAATCTTGTTTTAAAACAATATCACCTATAGGATGTAAAGTGAATAAAATGGATTTTTACTGCAGCCTCTCAATTGGTGTGTATTTTTTCTCCCCTCTAATTACTTGGTACCACCACCACCACTGCCCATTAGTTTACCATCATTTGAATGAAGGCTATCTGAAGAGCAGCCATTATAGAGACAACCATGGAGGTGTTTCTATTTTCAGTCCTGCCTCTGGTAGCTGATGTGGGCACCCACATCACAGTGGGAGCACTCCATGCTTTCCCACACATATGCCCCATGATGGCTACTGTCACCAGCTTGGGATTGCCAATCCCAGGTTCCCCAGATGTACAGCCACTGGTTGTGTGCAGCTCACTCTATCTGGACTGCTAACATCCTACCCCTAGGATAAATGAGCTCCCACCCCCTCGTGCCTGTATCTTCCAGACCACAAAACACTACTTAATTCCACTCCCTCTGTAGAGTAGTCAGGAGCTTCATCCCTGTTTTAAAGTTAATAAGGTTGCCATTAGTTTTGCTTATCTCTCAACCATAGTATCAGTGTTATGCTGTTAAGCAGAATGTACACTTTTTTTTGGTAATTGTCTTTTTATTATACTTTTGAGCTTTTCTCTCCATGTCTGCTAGTTTAGTCAGGAAACCTGGTTAAACATATGTCAAATAAATAAATAAATAAATAAATAAATAAAATATGCCCTTTATGCATGCTGCCGGGGGGGGGTCACCTTGTGAAAACCTAGATTCAGCGAGGGAGCCAAGAATCACAAAAGTTTGGGAGCCACTGGACTAAATGACTTTGAAACTTTATAATTGAGGTATGTAACCTTCCATTTGATAATGCTTTTTTGAAGGAGTCACTAAAATGTAAACGAGTTGCTATGGGACTCAGGGATTTTAAATCTCCTAACAGCCTGGTAAAGGCCAGAAAGAATGTGATATGTTAATTGACATGTTTGACCGCCATGGGTTTGATCTCATGGAGTTTATAATTAAGGTAAATAATGACAAAATTGAAAAACTTTTAACAGAAGGGGAGAATATTAATAATGCTGTTATAACTGATTCACAGTTTAATGAATATAGCACACGATATGAAGGGGTTTTTGAATCTGTCAATAAACAGACAGACAGTAGCATAAAAAAGAAACATATTAAATTGTTAAGAGATGAAACTGAATATAGGAAAAACATTGCTTACCCTTTTCCTAAATCATACAATGTACAAGTAAATAAGGTAACTTATAACAACAGGAACAGGAGTTAGAGTTCTGTTGATAATTTTAATAAAAGATTAGGTAGTGAAACTATCTGAGGAAGAAGATATATATATAACTACAACCAGGAGTATCCCCCATCGAGAAGATCTGAGGGACTCCAAAACAGGTACAAGAACCCTAAAAATAACAACACTTTTTTAGGACAACAAGGGGGGGGGGTGAAGGGACAGAATCCCAGAGGACAGAGATGGAGGAAAGGGAACTATCAATATTGAACAAGGAAGTAGTAATTGAAAAGGAAGGTATTTATAGTAGTTACGAAGGGAAGCTCTTGAGTTATGAAGGCTTCTATATTTATAACAACTCTAATGAGGTAGTAAATTTGGATAATTTCTCTCCCTGTTAAAAAGGGGATGAAGTTTGAATCTGGGGAAAAAGGAGGATATTTCTAAGAAACTGATTGAATTAAAGATCTTTACTAGAAAGTTAAACCTAAGTTTTATGTTTAACCAGAGTGACAACAGTATAAATCTTAATAATACTTTAGGTTATTCTAGTGGAACAAAAGTAACAAACACTTTAATGAAGAGTGTTTTTAATCCCTCCCTGCACCCTACTATAACAACTTATGAAAATATTTTTACACAAGAAATTCATAAAATGTACAAGGACAGTAAGAAACGCTTTCATAATCTGTCACAGGGTGAAAATAAATTTAGAACTAGCAGTAGTGTCAGGATTATTAAGCCAGACAAAGGGGGAGGTATTGTATTGGTGAACAAGATGGACTACAATTGTAGTATTCTAGCCATGTTGCACGAAGAAGACAAGTATGAAGTAGTTTCCAGAAATGAGATCAATATAGCTCAGAGGAAGATCCACCTCACAATTGAGAATAGTTTATTCCAAGGAAACATCAACGAGGTAGTTTTAAATTTTTTGGTGAATGAACATCCAGTGATACCCACTGTATTCGGTATCCCCAAAGTACATAAGAATATCATGGAACCCCCATATAGGCTAATAATTTCAAATAGGTTCAGTATGATGTATTTCTTGGGGGTATTTGTGGATAGATTGGTAAGAAATGCTATGTTGCCCATTCCACACATTTTGAAAGACTCTTGGGATTTTTTTATCATGCTTTACCAATGATATGTTTACTGCAGAGTGCAGTTTTACAACTATTGATGTATGTGACCTATTCACTTCTATTCCTCAAGGGTTAGGTTAGGAATTATTTTATGAAGCCCTCCGAGAAACAACAACACTCAACAACACGTTGATAAATTTTGTGATGTTGTTAACGGACAGCATATTGAAAAATAACTTTTTCTTTTTTCAGGGGAAATACGTTCGACAGACCTAAGGAATAGCTATGGGCATAAGTTGTGCACCTGTATTTGCCAACTTGGTTATGTATAGTTGGGAAAAAAAACACATTTTCAATAGTGAATATCAACACAAATGGTTTACATACTTAAGATTCCTGGAGGATATATTTATTTTGTGGAAGAAAGACAGTGCAGGAGTAGAATTTAGTGAATACCTCAATGGGATCTGTGATTACTTCAAGTTTACTTCCTCACACAATAGCAACTGTATAAATTATTTGGATGTTTCAATCAGGAAAGATATAGAAAAGAAATGTTTTTCCTCTTTAATATATAGGAAACCAACATTTTCCAATGATTAATTGGACTACAATAGTAGTCATCCACACTTTATGAAGAAAAACATTGTTAAGGGAGAATTTATACATGTAGCATGAATGTGTTTGTCAATTCAAGGATGTAAACAAGAGATGGAAATGGTAAAGGGGTTATTTATAGAAAGGGGGTACCCTAAGCAATTGGTAGAGAATATGTATAAAACGGTTATTGACAACTGGGGGGGTTAGGTACAAACCTCTACTTGGAAATAAAATTGAGGAGAAAGGTAATGAGACATTAGTTGGCAACTATGAGAATTCAATCATCCTTACCTATGGGGGACTGAGTAACCATGTTAGAAGCATTATGAAAAAGAACTAGTCTCTTTTTAAGGCCAACAATGATTTATAAGAGATCATGGATAATAACCCAAGATTTATCTACCGAACAAATGTGAATTTAAAATACTTATTAGAACATCCATTGGATTTATGGAACATAAGTGAGAAGGGCACTAGCAGTTGTGGGAGTTGCAACTATTGTAAATACATCCTGAATGAGTCTGTCTTAAACATCAGTGATGGAACCATACAAGTAAGAACAGTCCCAGGGAACTGTGGTTCCAAGGGTATTGTTTACATTGTCAAATGTTAGTAGTGCAATAGTTTCTACAGAGAAAAACTGAAAGATCACTTTGAAAAAGAGTCTATGAGCATATATATGCAATTAGATAGAAAAATGCTAACAATGCACTATACAGACACTTAGAAAACAACACTATATGTCGAACATTTGGCTTTGGGATTTTAGAGATAGTGGAGAGATCTATGGGGGGATAAGGGGGGCTTTGAGTAATACATTAGAGAGAGCTGAGCTTTATTGGCAACTTAGATATGATGCCAACCAGCCCACAGGAATTAATGACCATATATCTACTATGCCCATTCTGAAATACAGACCATTGGAACTGTAATAGTATTTTTGTGTCACTTTTTATGTTATATGCATGCATTTGCATATTATAAAAAAGACTGTAAAACTGTGAACTGATAAGAAGAAACTTTTTTTTTATAAATTCTGTTCACTGAAAATGTTTAAGGGCATGTAATTAGAAAGAGGTTACATTTTAATTTATACAAAAGGTTGAATTTTGATTGGATGTGTTTTAAAGTATGATGGTATTTAAAGCTGCTAATAGAATGTTATATCAGTTCTGATGAAGTCCAGGGTTACTGGATAGAAGAGCTTAACTGATACTGTTGTTATTATATTAAAAACTGTTTTTACACTTCAAAGCATATTTTATTGAAAGGGCTGCTGCCAAGCCAGGCTAGAAGGTGTTGTTTCGATTGTGGTTCTTTTTTGGCACCTTCCAACACATTTTTTGGATTTACATGTCTACACAGACAGACTCAAAAAAACTCTAGCTATTCTCTGTCTCATATAGTCTACTAAGAGGCACTCTCTGCTTGACTTACAAAGCCATGTCTGACCCAGCTCTGTTAGAAATGCTACATCTAAAGAAATTCCAGTTCCTCCACACCACACACTCTAGAGACCTCAGCCTCATTACCACAATCAACAGAAGATGCTGGAAGGACAGGTTCATAACCCAGAGACTGCCCATGCTCTGGAATAGAATTCCCATACATGTCAAGCAGAGCACCTCACTGGCCCTCTTCAAGAGAAATCTTGATGAGGGAATGGGAAATAGAAAGTTCACCCCGGGGATCATTCCAGTGGCTAGAGGCACTGGGAACTAATGTCGAGTGGCAAAATGCCAGGGCACTTCTATGGGCTAGGCTTGTGAAGACTCCAGGGCCAATAGCCTATTACACACCTATGAACCTATGAACCTATGAACCTATGATTACACAACCTATTTAATCTAAGAAATTCACTATAAGGTAGTGCCCTCATCAGATGGCTAGGATGACATCTAGAACCATATAACATATATTACTCCCTGTAGATTTTCTATAAATAGAAGTTATAATAATTGTTTTGCTACTAACTGACCTTGTCAAATCACATATCTACTCTGAAATCTATTATTTTGTAAATCTTCAACAAACTGATCTACTAAATTTAAACCTCCTTTACACAAAAAATTGTCATGAATGAAATGAAAATATGTCACTACATACTTACTAAAAAATGTATGCCTATACAAATATTCCAATTCAAGTTTTGCCATCACTGTATTGGCATACATATGAGCAAAGGACGCTCCCATTTCTGTCCCCTGATTTTGATGATAAGCCTCACCATTAAAAATAAAAAAAAATTGTTCTTTAAATAAAACACAACTAAATCTGTAATAAAATTAGACTTGGGCATATCACCCAAAAATAATATAAAGACTCTTGCTCCATATTTATGTTATATATTCGTATATAAGCTGACTATGTTCAAAGTCAACCAATATAAATCATTTTCCCATGGTACTAAGGAAACCTTAAATAAAAAATCTTGAGTATCTCTTATACAAGAAGGAAAACCTTGTACCACAGGAAACAAAAAACTATGTAAGAAAACATCAATATTATGTAAAAAATGTTAATGTGCAGCAACAATAGGGCAGCCCTTCAATTTATCCAAACCCTTATGCACTTTTGGAAAGGCAATAAAATGTGATCAAATTACAATTATCTGGATTAAATTTCTTTTCAACATTATTTTTTGTAAAATATCCTAACCTAAAACCTTTCAAGTAATCGTTGATATTCACCAATAGCATTATTATAACTTTCTATATCACTCTTCTCATAAATACTGTCATTTTCAAGATGTTCATAACACATTTTAACATATTGCAGACAATTTATCACTCCAATTTTGCCACCTTTATCTGCATGTTTAATGACTAAATTCCTATTATTACTCAAATCCAACAATGTTTGCCATTCATTTTAGTCATTTTATAACTAATATCACATTTATTAAAGTTCCTACATACCTGTTCAACAGCAAAATTGAAGGCAGCCAAGACATTTTGAATAATATCATTTGTGAAAGGAAGTACAAATGTACTTTTACTAAACACACTGTTAGTATCTAATGTACAATATGCATTGTCATAAATATCAGTTACAATTTCAGTTTCGGACAAAAAGGAATAAAACTTTCTTCAAAACTAGAAATATCCACTTAAGCTTCTTTCATAGAGTCACTATTATTATCAAAAAAACACAAAAGGTGAAATTGCATACTAGCCTAAATATTTTACATTGTAGTACATAAA
This sequence comes from Protopterus annectens, assembly GCF_019279795.1. Lineage (NCBI taxonomy): Eukaryota > Metazoa > Chordata > Ceratodontiformes > Protopteridae > Protopterus > Protopterus annectens. Next base: position 598,497,207 of record NC_056732.1, read on the forward strand.
ATCTGGGTAGTACCGTAGGGACATATTTCAGCCCCAAATTTAAAACAGACACAGCTTCAACTGATAAATTCACTCCAGAAATGATAACGACACTGTCATAGCAATTTATAAAATTATTGCCATCAACCTTTCTTAACATTTTGTTTAACATGTCCATGTGTTCAATGCAGTTGTTGTCCTTGTCCATTTCTTGTTCTCTTCCAGTTGGTATATTCAAGCAACTGTCCATCCTGAGCCTTACTCCAAAATCTTCTTTCAAAATTGGTTGGATCCTGTGCAGCTGGCAAAGATAAAAAAACACAGTGTCTGAAGAAGTTCATGTATGAAAACTGAACAAAAGCGCTAACATAAAGTTTGGATATTACCCTTGCCTTTATGGTTTTTATCAGCTGGCAAAGATGGAAAATCTCCTTATTCACTATCCCAATCCATTACATAATCACTGCCTTCTGAGTATGCAAAGGTAATCGTTGTTCTCTTATCACTTCCATTATCACAGAATTCCCCCTTCTCCAGACGTGCACATTCACATATATACATAAATGTCTGTTTATAAAAATAGAGATATGTAAGATATATATATATATATATATATATATATATATATATATATATATATATATTTACTAAACAAAATAGCACATGGAGCAACAGATTTGTGCTTAACTAATGAGCATGCTCAGTGACATTTTGACTTGTTTGCACGTTGCTTAGCAACTCACAAATGGGAAGCACACTGCTGATACCTGAGACTTCCTGTTGCATAAACTGACTACGTCCCACACCTAGGTGTACTCCAGACCATGAGTCTGAGATGACTTGGAAAACTCCAGTCTGGATCTACCTACATACTCAGTTCCTGACTTGATCTATAGTTTCAATTACTGTGTGCTGGATTTAATAATCATCTTTCTCTTTCTTTCTTCCAAATGTCATATGTTCACTTTTCAATGTATATAACAGCATCTGATGGTCCTGTGGCCCAGTTCTTGTGCAGACATGCTCTATCTGTAACACATTTAAACAGTATACCCAATCTCAAGCCATCTGCATACAGACTCTAGAACAACTGAGATGTGAAAGGTCTTCAGACAACTGAAATGAAAGTTGGGCCTAGTACAGAGCCCTGTGAGACACCCTGACTGTAACCATAAATATCATTTGTCCAATTGCTGTATAATACTTGCCATGTCCTATTTGTAAGCCATGCAGCTATCCATCTTCTCTAGAGTGCATCAATACCTAGTTGTTCTGATGTAGTGATCAGTGTGTTGCGTGTTTGTCTGTCATTTCCACATGAAACACATCACAGCACAATCCTTCATTCACAACTGTTATTGTATTGTTATACTACATTATGTTACAGGAGGTACTGGATGTGGTTTATACATACACATGCTGATATTTGTGTTTATGTCCCAACCTTTACAATTCTGCTAATAAGTTATCCATTAGTAATGATGTGCTTATTAAATGGGTCTTAGAAATGTGGCACAGGTGCACATGTGTAATTACTATGTGAAATAGAATCATACTAGTATATAACACACAGAGACAGGCTGTAAAAAAGATATACTTACTGCTACTTCACATGCATAATAATCAGATATGTCAGGATTAGAATCCTGGACATCATCTCACAACTTACCTGCCTTATTCCTTTGAGTCACAGAGGCTGGTAGATGAGCAAGGCATCATTCATCACATCATCACCTGCATAAATATATACTGTGCTATTCTCAGTTAAATTACACATTAAATGTATGTTCAGATTGTGCATTACTGTACTGATACTGTGTGGCATACTACCTGTGTGAAAGGTCATACAGCATAACTTTAGTGTTATGGCAGTTACATGGGGACAGTGCTGTTTTTTGGGGTGGGGAAATAAAACACATGTTCTGCCAGGACACACAGTAGTGTATCATTTAACCTCCCTTTCCAACATGTCCCTTGAATGATGACCCAGTAATCTATTGCAGTAAGACTGCATGAATATTCCATGCATGAGGCCTACCAACTACAAATAATGACATGTTAATGGAATGGTTGTTGGTAGTTCCATGTGGATGTACTGTCTATCCAAATATGCCAATAGATTAGCCTGCATACTGAACCTGGTCCATAGCTACAATGACCTAAAATAACAATCCACTATAATGCTGTGTACATTATGGACTTACCTTGCAAGAGCAGCAGTTGACAAGACTGTATTTCAGGGCTGAATCTGTGTGATGCAGGCAGTACACAGCCAACACATGGATAGGTACAGGATGTGTGAGTTGGCTGGCATCACTGTTACTATCTGTATGGGAGTAGGAGTGAGGTGTTAGTCCCTAGGTCCCTAGGTTGTCAGTGAATGTGCTATGCGTTGTCTTTTAGCCAAGGCCAGGGCATCATGGGCACACCTACATCTGCCTTACAGGGACATCAGCAGTGGGTTCCTCTTCCAAGTCCTCCTGTGACTGTAGCTGTGGTGACCTAGGCACTGCTGGGGGGCTGCGTATTCCTTCCCTGTGCAGATCCTGCTGCAGCTGTTTCCACAGGATCAGATTGTGTAGCATAGCACATACTCTGAATATCTGTGTACAAGTGGCTGGGGTATACTGCAAGGTTGCACCAGATATATTGAAGCACCGTAATCGTGTCTTCTGAAGCCAAAACCCGCACTCTAGGATGTTCCTAGTTTGTGCACGTGTCTCATTATGGCATTCTTCTGTGGGTGTGTGTGCATTTCTGATGGGTGTCATAATCCACAGTTCAAGGGCATAGCTGGCATCCCCCAGTAAGTGGGCCTGTGGGATGTCCCCCCTAGCAAACATCTGGTACAGCTGTGATGTGTGCCAGATATAGGAGTCATAATAACTGTCAGGGTTGCCAACACACACACTCATGATAATCCCCTGAGCACTGCACACGATTTGGCAGTTGATGGAGTGGTATCCCTTGCAGTCAATGTAGATTCTACGGTGCTCACCAGGTGGTGCCTTGATGTGTATATCAGTGTAATCTGTGGCACCCAGTACTTCAGAGAAGTGTGCTACATGGTGGAAGTGTTGCATAGTGGTGGCCCACACCTCAGGGTCAAGGGGAAAAGATATGTGCTCACTGGCATGTGGGAGCATAGCATTCAGAAACTGGTGGGGTATCCTGGATGCAGATGCCTGTGAGACCCCCATCATATCCCCAGTTGGTCTTTGAAAAGTACCTGTAACTAGTATCCTAAGGGTTACACATACCTTAGTTTCCACCGGGATGGGTTCCTGTCTGTTAACTCTGGCTCTGAGTTGATGGTGGCAGAGTTCAGTGAGCTGCTGTAGTATGTCCCTGTTCACACTGTAGCTCTCTATAATTTCCAGCTCATGTAGCTCCCAGTAGGTTACTCTGGTCCTGAACACTCTTCTCCTCCTCAGCCTAGGCCTATGGTCATCAGCACCAGCAGCATTGACTTCAGCCTCTAGCACATGCAGATGTAGAAGAGGTGCAGCAGCCCCTCGCAGTATTCAGTTTAAAATTCTCAAGTCTGTACTCCACTGGTTCAGAGTATTGAGGGAAAACCAGAATGCAGGGTGTATGCATGCTTTATACAGTTGTGGTGTATGTCCATCATGTGGGATTGGCTAACTTGTATGCATGCCAGCTGCTTAGAATATAATTAACATGATTTAAAGGCCCTAGTTATTTGCATGCCATGGTGCTGCTCGCTATGTAGCTTAGGATACAAAAGTTAATATTGTCAATTGAATATTTCTAGTTTTAATTGATAGTTTCCCATGTTACCACTGTGCCTTGAGGGGGTTGATCATGTGAACATGCTTAGCTACATGATGCACCATACAAACACACACACAGCTAGCACAAAATCTGCTAAAAGTAAATTTGACAAACCACCCTGATGTTATCCACATTCACTGGGAATGTCAACACTGTGTAGGAGCCTACACAAAAGGGATCTGCAGACACGGTTACTCATTATAGGAATTCAACAGATTCACTTCATTTGCATACATATTTGTGCTGGCAGCCTGGAAACTACAAGAATCATACCAGTGTGTGCCAGGCAACAACATTAATGCACCATTATACAGACCTGATGCAAGGTCTGACAGTACATTCATATGGCATACTTTTTTTGCATTAAGCATGTTTGCACACTGTAGCGCATAGTGCAAACAAGTGGAGATTTATAAAAAAAATTATTATTGGTTATACACTTCTTCGTGCATTTTTCCACATTCACAATATATTTCTCACTAATACTCCTTGCATATAGGATCATAGGGTGTTACTAGGCTAATGGCCCTAGGGCCCTTACAAGCCTAGCCAAGAGTTTATCCTCAAAAAAGAAACCTTAATTAGTACCTGTCACTCCTGTCAGTGAGGAATACAGGTGAAACCCCTGGAACAAATTTATGGTTTTCCATCTGATCAAAAAGGTTGCGCTTGAAGAGGGTCAGTGCATACTCTGTTTGACATGTATGGGAAGTCTATTCCAGAGATGGGGAAGTCTCTGGGAGACAAATCTGTCTCTCCAGCAGGTTTTGTTAATTTTGTATATTGCATTTAGGCCTTTCGAGTGGATAATGTCTGAGAAGTTAGACTTATGGATATGGAGTAACTCTAGCAGGGCAGGGTCTGAGATTGCCTTGTAGGCAAGACACAGATCACCTCTGAGCAATCTGTATGATACCAAGTACAATGATAGTGATTTGAGCCTGTCACCATAGGATGGGTGTTGGAGGCTATGGATTTAATTTGTGAGGTATTTCTGTGGCCTTTCCAGCTGGTGCAGGTGTTTGGAGAGATACATACCAAATGGGGCGTGGTACTCAATTATTGGCCTAATGAGGGAGGACTACAGAGAGGTAATAATCTCCTTTTTTCTGGTTGCAATCCCTTTACTTATGAGATGAACCAAGTAAACGGCTTTTCTGACCACTGTCACTACATGCCGTGTACACTACGAACACAGACATGGAGTCTACACAGATGGCTTTCTGGTTGTTGGATCACTTCCACTGACTAATTTGTATATAATTCACCTGCTTATGGAGGAATTTGCATTGCCAGGTCTTTCCTTGTTTGTGCACTGCTAAGCAAAGCTTACAGAACCTCAAATTGTTCTCGCTTGTGTACGTATCGCTCTGCAATGCATACATGAAAAAAAAGTGTGTAAGGTTTATTGAATTCCCCCCTTTGTTTAACAAAAAACGATCCTTTGTTCCATATGACTTTTTTGTTACCCTTTTGTTCTAGTGCCATGATTGAGTTTTCTTCTAAATGATTATAAACTCAGGCAGCATCAATTCCAGTATATAGTTTATCCATTGTCAGAAGGGATTTTATTGGTCTATAGTTTTTAGGATAGCTTACAGGTCAGCTTACAAGTCCAATATTTTGGGGGAGTATCATTTTTCCTGTTGTTAACCAGGTTGGTGTCTATACAGGGTGCGCATATAAGTAGTTCATACTCAGGGCTAAATTATCATGTATAGATGTTAATACTTTTAGCCAGGAGTTGTGTACTGCATTTGGGCCTTGGGTTTTCCAGTTAGGAGCTTTTATTAATTTTGTTTAAATTTCTCTGGCCATTACATCATTCCGTTAAATATCCCATTCATTTGAACTTCTTAGTCTTTCTTTTACTTCTTCTATCCATTCGGTATCTTTGTTATGTTCCACAGGCTGTTCCTAGATATTTCTCCAAAATATGTCTATAGCTAAATAGTTTAGGACAGAACCAATGTGAGCCACTGGTTCCATATCTGAAAGGAAAAAAGGAACCAGTGGCATACCAATATACCACATGGTTATTATTGGGCACTCTGCTATTTGGCATCTATTTCTCATACCTTCAGGCAAACATTTTTGGCCTATGGTTATCTATGTTGGCAGATGACTGTAAACTTGGTGCTATTATTTGATCTTTCAGTGATTCACAATTGCACCGGTATTGCTTATACCACTGTGCAAGGACAATAGTAGCAAATGTAGTAAAGTTCATTTTGGTAAAAACAAACAAACATACAAACAAACAAACAAACACAAAAAACACATGTTCATGCAACATATAGGTAACACACCTCTCCAATCAGCCACTGCTGTAAGGAATCTAGACACAATTGCTGATAATTCCTCATCATTTTATCAACCTGTCTCTGTAATTGTTTGCAAAGCCTTCTATCTAATTCATCTAATTTCCAAAGGCATCTTATCTAGAACCACATCAGACCCATAACTGAGTATAATGCAAGTTTTGCCATGTATTTATCACTCAACTTGAGAGACTTAAGAGAGTCATAACTAAAAAGATCAGTGGCCACAAAAAAATCTTACTGATCATGAAAGAATGACAGCACTTTCTCTCTGTACTCAGTTTTCTAGGTTAATAGGAGTATACTTGGCTAGCAACCACTAAGACCCTTAGAAATCTATCTATGTAACCCAAATATGACCCACAAACTTGATTTATATAGGTGGGGATTTACTGACTGCCTCTCTCTATCAGAGACCTAGGAGCCAGACCAGGGGTAAATTTCCAATTAACCATCTGTCGGTCCAAGTTGTGCTTAAAAAGGTATAAGGAGGAACTCTGTTTCAGATGGATGGGGAGCCTGTTCCAGAGGAAGGCAATTCTATAGGAAACATACCTATCTGTCAAACATGTCCTATTTATGTTTCAAGCAAAATGTAGGCATTTTAATCTAGATGTTCTGATGCTGTTTGTTTTGCTGATGTGCAAAAGTTTCATCAAAACAAGGCCCAGTGATGCTCTGTATAGCAGGCAAAGATCACCTCTCAGAAGTCTGTATGACACAAAGTAAAGAGACAGGGCATTGAGGTGATCAATGTAGGACATTGTGTTTACTCTCTGTATTTTTTTGTAAGGAACCTTTGTGGATGTTCCATTTGCTGCATGTCTGTTCAGGCTCACGTCGAGGGGGACATTATACTCTATGATAGATCTGATGAGGGCCAAGTACAGTGATATGATGACTTCTCTGGACCTACATGCCATGTCCTTGCTTATAAGTTGAGCAACACAGGCAGATTTTCTTACTACTCTGGACACATGCTGGTCAAAGGTCTGGTTACTATCTACATGAGTTCCCAGATCCCTGGCTAATGAATCAACTTTTAAGGGTGTCTTATTGCTAATATAGTACCTGGGGTGGTAGACTTCCCAAAAGGAACTACAATGTATTTCTTCATATTGGGTTTTAAGCCATGGCTTTGACACCATGAATTTGTCTGTATTACTCCTTTCTTAAGCATGTTCTAATCTTGAAGGGATTCAATGACTGCTCCCAGTTTGCAGTTATCTACAAACTTGGTCAGCCAAAACCTGATGAAATAGTCTTTGTCATCCAAGAAGTGGGTGCCAAAGAAGTGTACACCCAGCACCGATCATTGGGGAACTCCACTAGTAACTGGCCTCTTTGTGGAGGTGGCTTCACGGATTCTAATTTCCTGGGTCCTATCAGTTTGCCAGCTTGCTATCCAGTATGTTATAAAGGGGGTTATATCTAGTTCCATAAGTTTGTTAACAATGCCTGAGTGGGGTATTGTATCAAATGCTTTAGCCAGATCTAGGTAGGGAGTATGCTCCATTTTCCCCTCATACATTGCTTTAGTGACCCTAAAAAGAAGTACACCAGATTCAGTAAGCATGACCTTCCTTTGACAAAATCAAACTGGGATGATTCCAGTGTCTGGAGGTCTCCTATGCCCTTACTGATAATTTATGTGATAATTATTTTCATGGCTTTGCAAATTAAACTATTCAGACTAAACTAATGAGTCTGTAGCTTACATGATCTGTTGAATATTCTCCCTTATGAAGGGCAATGGCTGTTTCAGTCCTCATTTCATGTCGGACAAAGCCTATTTTAAGAGTATAATGACTCCAGAGGTCCTGGTAAGTCATATTTTGGACTGTTCAGGAGCCATCCTGGGATGTTATCGGTGCCAACTGAGGCAGTGTTTTCGGCTTTCGTTACCCAGTGCATGCTCCCTAGTTATGGCTGTAGGGGATTTGATTAAGGGTATTTTTGTGGGGGTGGTTGGGGTGATAGGGATGTAAAGCTGGAACTGAATTTGTCTGCTAACAGGTTTGCTATATCACCAGGCTCAGTGAATGTCACACCATTAACCATCAGTTCAGCATATTGCTGTACGCTGTCCTTGAGATTTCTGACATAGCTGTAGAAGGCCTTATGGTTAAATCTCACTTGGGAGGCTACCTTACCCCCAAAGCTGACTTTACATGAACTAATCAGTCCTTTTAGTTGCCTATTTACTTTGATGAGAGTTTCTATCTTTATGGGAATTCCCTTTCCTGAATCTCTCATAATTGTCTTCCTTCGTTGTATATTCTATTTAGTTTGAGATGCCACCAAAGTGTTTTGTTTCTAGGGCTAGTCCTGGGCTTACTTCTGGTAGATACAGTAGCCTCTATGTAGCCATTGATATGCTGTACAGTTTTTGACAGCAATTCACCACTGGCTGCTGTGTTCTCTAGGTTTGGAGGAGCACTACATTTTGACAATCCACCACTTCATAAAAAATAATTTGCCTTGGAATAGTTCCTGTTACTGCTTCCAAAGGGTTAAGGAGTTGATTTTAATTTTAATTTTGAAGGAGCAGATTTTTGGTCAGACCTGGGAGAATGAGACTTTGGGGGGCAGGGGGTGTGAAGCATTTTCAATTATTTGTTAGCATGAGGTCCAGTATGTTGGAGCCTCTAATGGGCGTATTCACTATTTGGTCAAGGGTGTTTGTCTTTACAAAGTCTAGGAATCTCTATGCCTGAAGATTAGAGGCTGTGTAGGATTCCCAATCTATAGAGGGGTAACTAAAGTCTCCCATGAGTAGGGTGTTAGGTATGATGGTAAGTGTCTCCAGTAGGTCCAAGTATGCATTGAGCGCTTCTTGGGGCATGGGAGGTGACCTATAAACTGGCTAGAATAAGGTACAGGATTTTGTCTATGATGATCTGTACTTGTAGGAACTCCAGGACATCATCCTGTTTAACCACCCTAGAGGCATACTTGTTATTGGTGTATATTGAGACACCTCCTCCTTAAGCCCTTTTCTGTGCAGATACTGGTCTAAAAGTGTGGAAGGCACTGAAACTTGCACTGCCAGGGTATTCTTTGCTGCTTTAAACCATATCTCGGTAACTGCAAAGATGTCTATATTCTCAAGTATGATGATGGTTGGGAGGGAGTGTAGTTTTTTTGTTTAGGCTGCTATCATTGAGCTGACCTTGAGATTCAGTTCAGCTGATTTTGCTATGTTTGTAAGTTTGTCAATTTGGCATTGCTTAAAAAAGGCACTATAGGGGTGGATAAAGTTTTAGCCAGTATTTGGAAGCCTACAGGGGAGAGATGTAGACCATCCTTGTCAAAGTAATGTGGTCTGTTAACCATACCCTCCCAAGCTGACAGATATTGGATCCATTTAGGTTGATACCAGAAAGACAGACAGTAGTTGAAATCAATCATTTTTTGCTTATATTGTGACATCATCCTTGATGATGGTGATATGCTATTCAATGCTAGGCTCATACCAGCCTGAGACACAGATTCTGAAAGCTCCATAATATATCTCTTCATATAGTCTGGGGGGTACATCTCAGGTTATTTACACCTACGTGGACAATGATGGACTCATACTGGTACCTGTGGCATAATGACTTGAGTGTGTGGTATCGACAACCAGAGATGCACTTGTATCTGAAAGATTAGCCTCCTGTGGCATTGTGTAAGTATATCTCTTGCATCTTCTTTAAGGATTAAATGGTTGCAAATAATCATGAGACAGTTGCTACATATCCATTAACTGGCTACAGTGAAGTTAGGAAATAGCATATCCACACTGTCCAGTCCTTTGGTTTGTGAGCTACACAGGGATGGTTTATTGGGGTTAGAAGGCTATTAAGAATACTTTATCAGAGCAGATTATGATAAACAATACTAAATTATATAAACTTTAATGTTTGCACAATTTTGAATTCAACTAAATATGTAGTTATTGCCACTTGACTCCCCTACTATGCTTGTTGTTGCACTATATTGTTGCTTTACAGTGTACAAATGCACATAATTTATAGCAGCACAAAAAAAAACAGAAAACTAACCAATGAGCCTTCTGGCCAATAAAATGACTACAATATGGGTTCTTTTGTATATTTTCCAGCTCAGATAGTCCAGGCAAAGACCTCCTGCCACAAGATGAATAAACCCAGTCCTCCTAATATAAAGGCACAACAGAAGAGACCCAGAAGTGCAATGCCACTGCAAATCAATTAAACAACTAGCCAGAAATCCCTTGCTGAAGGCATCTACAAAACAGTCTTAAAGCAGTAACAGTGAGAGGAAGAATGTTTTTTTACAAAATATTGGTTTGTTGGTTAGAAAACAATGGGTGGGAAGAGTATATAAACAGCTTATACAAAAGTCTACAGCAATGAAAGAAGGGAAATAAGGGACTTTGGTAAATCAGGTTTGTTATAAGGGGTGGAGGCCAGAGGCATAGTTTTATTATAAAACAACAACAGTAATAAGGCTGAGAGAGCTGAGGAAAAACAAGCAAGCTTGCTAGAGAGGCATACAATCAAATAAAGGCAATACTGGAGCTCTTTCAGAAACTTTAGCTTAATGCGTTAGTGGAGGATTGGGGAGACACAGAATGCAACTATAGTTAGGTAAAAGATAAACAGACTTAAGACACTGAAGCACAAATTGGAACATAGACAATTCTCTCACTATTAACCTTCTACTACAGTTTAAGGCACCAGAATATGCAGAAATGTAACAATAACATTGCTTATGGAAAAAAATGCAATAATAAATTACTAAGGTTCAAAATCTCGCAGGAGTACACATGCCCCAGCTTTGAATTAAACTACAAGACTACAGGCCAGCAGGGCTTAAAATACATATAGGCAGCCTTTACAAGTAAGTCTAGTTGTAGAAGTGGAAGTGTGGAATAATACAGAAACACAATCTTTACACAACTGTTAATAAAAATACAAGACTAAGGTCCCAGAACCAACTTAAAATGCAAACTGATGTAACATAGCAGAAAAGAACAAAATACTATTACTATACAGGTCACTAAGTGCAAATCAAATAATTTTTTTATTTTTATTTATTTATTTGTTTTGAAAAAGCTAGTTACTCACAGTTCCACACCTCTCCAAGTATTGGATAAAAACACTGGTTAGGGGTAGCTCAGTATCAGAAATAGAAGGCTAGCTAGAGAGGCATCCAATCAAATAAAGGCAATATTGGAACGTTTCCAGAAACTTTAGTTTAATATGTTAATGGGGGAGGGGACAGGCACAGAATATAACTTTAAGCAGGTAAATGTTAAGCAGAATATAAAACCAATGAAGCACAATCTGGAGCAGAAACAAAACTCCTTTATCAAGCTTTGTTTCTAACATTTTAAGCCATAAAAATCTAACCCTCTTTGACCTCTTATTCCTTTGCAAACAAATGTTAGCTCAGTTATGTGGTTAAAGGAACTAAACCTTCATCAAAAGAAAAAAAAAATATGCTGGCATAATAGATTCATATTCCAGCATTTACCCACCGCTGAAACAAATTTCCACTGCGTGAGAAGCAGACTAGCATCCTTGCCACCTTCAATGTAAACACAGATGATTGGATGGGCCACTTCAAATTCATTCAAGTCTATCATGTCTTGTCCTGCAGCTGAAGGGAACTTTTGAATATAGATTTTTGGATAGGTTTGTAATGGTCTGCAGACTGCCTAGTACTTACCTATGAACCTAAGCAGTGATGAAACAAATGTTACCTAATATAGTGGTAAGGGAAATTAACAGTATACCTTGTGCCAGTGCCCTTTATGCGTGGAGCCCTGATGCTTCTGGAAAAATAAGTTGTCATGGTTGTAAGTTGTAGTCTACCAGACAATGACCTGCTAAGGCAGATATTGGCCATACTTACCTAGGGTAAGTTATAGTCTACCACACACTGACCTGCTATGGCAGATATTGTCCAATCCTACCTGGGGAATGTTGTAGTCTATTACACATTGACTTACTAAGGCAAATATTGCCCATAACTACCTGGTGTAAGTTGTAGTCTATTGCATATTGACTTATTATGGCAGATAATGTCAATACCTATCTGGGATAAGTTAAAGTCTACCACACACTGACCTAATATGGCAGATACTGTCCACATCTACCTGGGGTAAGTTGTAGTCTACCACTCACTGACCTATTATGGTAGACACCTCCACACCTACCTGGGGTAAGTTGTAGTCTACCACACACTGACCTGCTATGGCAGATATTGTCTATACCTACCTGGGGTAAGCTGTAGTGTTCTGCATATTGACTTATTATGGCAGATAATGTCCATACCTATCTGGGATAAGTTATAGTCTACCATACACTGACCTACTATGGCAGATAAAAATTTCAAAACAGACGGAAAGACTTAGAAGATACAAAGATAAGTATTAGGGAAAAGCACAAAATAAGCAATTTACTGATGACCCAAAAACGTTTTATAGAGAATTGGGAAATAAGGCAAAAGGAATTGAAAGACTGACAAAAAAAGAGGAAGTAGATACATTTTGGAGAAATATCTATGAAGATCCTGTGGAACATAACAAAGATGCTAAATGAATAGAAGAAGTAAAAGAAATAATAAGAAGTTTAAAGGTACAGGATATGAAATGGGATGAAATAACAGCCAGAGAGATTGAAACAAAGTTGAGAAAAGCCTCTAACTGGAAAACCCTAGGCCCAGATGCAGTACCTAACTTTTGGCTTAAAGTATTAATTTTTTTGCACGAGGATCTAGCCATGAGTAAGATCTATTTATATATGCACTCTGAATGCACCAGCACTGGTTAACAACAGGAAAAACAATGCTCTTACGTAAGACTAAACCTGCAAGCTAGCCTAAAAATTAAAGACCAATAACTTGTCTTCCAGTGACGTATAAACTAGACACAGGCATTGACGCTGACAGAGTTTATAGTCATCTAGAAGAAAACTCAATTATGGCAGTAGAACAAAAGGGCAATAAGAGAAAGTCATATGGAACAAAGGATCATTGGTTGTTAAACAAAGTTATAGTGGAGAACTGGAAGAAGGGGAAGAATCTAAGTATGGCATGGATTGACTACAAAAAGCATTTGATAGTATCCCACACTCATGGATTAAAGAGTGCTTCAAAATGTATAAGATAGACCCTACACTGACTGACTACATTACAGTAACCATAAAACAGTGGCAGACCATTTGCAATTAAGCCATGATAAAGGACAGATTATTATCCCAGGAATAAAAATCCAAAGGGGAGTATTCCAGGCTGACTCTCTGTCACTGTTGCTATTCTGCCTTGCCATTAGTCCATTAAACTTTTTACTTAACAGCTTTAGCCATGGCTACAATTTGGCTTCTAGAAAACAAACAGTCTAATGACTTCTCATCTTCTCTTTATCGATGATTTAAAACTGTATAGCTCATCAGACGAGGAACTGAAAGCACAGCTGCTGGTTGTCAAAACATTTTCAGTTGATATTGGAATGCCATTTGGTCTTGATAAATGTGCAAAAGCAACCTTTAAAAAAGGAAAACTGCAGCACCAGGAAAACATCAGTTTGGGACAAGAATGTGATATAAAAGAACTTGAGCAAGAGGGAGTGTATAAATACTTGGGAATTGATGAAGGATCGGCAATAAAACATGAACAAATGCGAATAAAGCTCAGTAAGGAGTACTTTAGAAGACTTAAATTAATCCTGAAAACAGCATTGACATCTAGGAACAAGATCCAAGCCATAAATCAATTTGCTCTTCCTGTCCTAACTTTTGGAGTGATTGACTGGCCCCAAAAAGTGTTGGATAGATTGAATATTAAAACAAGAAGGATGCTTCATGCTCACCAAATGATTTATAAAAATCAGTGTATACCAAGATTATATATTCCCCTTTCTGAAGTAGGAATGGGCCTCCCTGAAATTAATTACATGTATAGATCTGCAATCATGGGACTCCACACACATATCTACTGACATCACAAGACCCAAAAGTAGCGAAAGTTTTGAAACTTGAGAATAAATCTAAGATGACATCTCTGCTTAATTTTGTAGAAGCTTATTGACATCAAGCAGGAATGGAAATCAAACCAGAAGTGGATAAAAAACAGGCAACAACTGAATGTGCTAAAAAACAAAAGAAAGAATATAAGGTGAAAACTAGACGAGAAGGCAAGAAATGTAGAAAAAGCACAAATATAGAAAACTTCTGGAAGAGTCTCATGTTGATCAAGAACAAACGCAGGAATGGTTAAGGAGAGGTGAATTCACACCAAGAAGTGAAAGGTTAATATTGGCAGCCCAAGATAGTGGGCTACATACACGTGGTTTACAAAGTCCATTGAACATGTGGGAGAAACAGACATATGTAGGTTTTGTAAAACTGAATTGGAAACAGTCACACACCTTGTTACTGGTTGCAATGCACTAATGGCAGACGGACTGTATACTGAAAGACATAATAATGTGGCGAGACAGTTACACTGGAGATTGTGCAAATATTATGGTATCAAAGTAGCTGAAAAACACTGGAAACATGAACCACAAAGAATCATAGAAAAGTATGAAGTTTATATTACATGGGATCACCCAATACCAACAGTTCAAAAGATAGATGCTAGAAAACCAGATATAGTGGTCCTAGAAAAGAAGACAAAAGTAGCATTAATCATTGAAATCACCACACTCAGTGACTACAGTGTCTTCATACAGAGAGACACAAAATCATAAAATACGCGTAGAGAGAGACACAAAATTATAAAATACCTGGATCTGCAGGCAGAAATGAGAGCCATGTGGAAGAAAGATACCCAGACAGTTCCAGTAGTAGTAGGAGCAACTGGTCTTATAAAAAAGAATTTACAATCATATTTAGATATGTTACCAATTCATGTAACACTATATGAATTGCAGAAGGAGTCATTACTGGACACATTGCGGGTGCTCTGAAGAGCACTTTTGGCTAACATCAAAGAGTGAAACAATACTAATTTCATGAACTTTAATCATACTTTGGGTTAGGAATGGGGTCCATTCTCGTCATGGTATTAGAAACCCAAAAGACTTGGAGAAATTAAAAAAGGCAGATATTATCCATATTACCAACAAATATTCTGGGTGGTTGACTGAGCTTTGCTGCAATATCCTGGACTCCAACATGGATTGTGGAACCATCCAGTTCTCCATGCAGAGACACCATGAATTCCTCTGTCTCTTTTAATTGTGGTTTGGTCAAGGGGCCACCACCCATTACCTCTGCTAGACAGGTAACATAAACTTCTGTAGCACTTATCATGTTAGTGACTTGATGTCTATACATCTTGTGCTGGCCACCAACAGCACTGATATCATTAATTACATTCTGACAGACATGGTTGTGAAAGGGCCAATCAAATTTCTCAAGGCTAATCATCTCTTGACCATGGAGACAGAGCCCATATCATTCTCTGGATGAAGAACTTGCTTTTCCACTGTTTACCATGTTATGGCAAAATGCTCGGAAATGGAAACAAAACATATGTGAGAAGGTTTATATCCCTACCTGACATATGCCCACTCATATTTAAAGTATAGAGTGTCTGTGTGCCAAGAGCTATGTCACCTTGATGTAGGTGTGTATGTGTGTGTCTGTGTGTGTGTGTGTGTGTGTGTGTGTGTGTGTGTGTGTGTGTGTGTGTGTGTGTGTGTGTGTTTGTGTGTTTTTGTGTGTAGGACTCACAATCATATGGGATATGTATGGGAAGATGTATTTTCTGAGGTCTTAGAAGACTCATGCCCCCACCCAAAAAAAGTGAAGTCAACATTTTACCGATGGAGTCCGACTGTGTTTTGGCCCATTTTCAGCAAAGACCCGGGGAGAAAAGCTCCACATAAACGTTTACAAGACAAAATAAACACTACATGAGTTTAAAGCTTGCAACAGTAACAACATGCTTACATACAATTTTGACATATAATGATATAACAGTTATAAACAACAAAGTAGATACTTCAATATGAATGACATAGTGGCCTTGTGCTAAAGTTAGTAACAATACCTGAAAGATAAAATAGAACATTTTAGGTTAGTGTCTGCATTATATATACAATTGAGGTGTATCTAGATTAAGTCTGATGTGTCTTATGTGTTAGTGTGGGTGGAATAGAGGAGAAAATGTGTTGGTGAGTTAAGTGTCTAGGAAGAAGAGAGGAAGCTATAGTAGTATTTCTATTTTATCATAAGGAAAAAGATACTGGAGGGCGGACACGATTATAAAGAATGTTTTTTTTTTTTTTTTTACTCTGGCTTGTTGTAGGGGCATAGCCAATTATTGATTAGGTGTTCTTTTTGCTTAGTTTTAAATTGTTATGCATTGGTTGTGCTGAGTATTCCTTGTGGCAATGAATTCCAGAGTTTTGCAATTTTGTTGGAATATAAACCTTCAGTATGTTTGTTTTTGGGTTTGGTTACACATAGTAAGACTTTTTGAGAGGATCTTAAGACCTGTGGTTGACTTGTGGGTTGATGAGGTTTCTAACAGCTGGAGATGACAAGGAGATGACAAGTAATGGCCTGTCACAGTATTCTGTAACTGAGTATCATAACTGTTACAGGCGAATAGATCCTCAAGTCATGCATAACACAGCAAACAGATGTATTCATGGCTGTGTATTGTTTCTATACATATGGTGAAGTACACAACAAAGACATTAAATTGAACCCTACCAAGATCATTAATACATCAGTAATACTAGGGATGATTTGCTAAATACCCAGAACATTTTGTCTTGTGCTGTATAAAGCATGCTGTGGAGATTCACAGACATAAGAATTTCAGGTCTTACATGTACTGCTTAAACTTGTACTGCATATACAGTTCTTATCATGGGCCTATCTATTCTGCCACCTTCCCCCATTGGCAAAAGCAGAAAAGGCAGTACTAATCAGTCACACCCACATTCAAGAGAATGTTGGATAACACACCCCTCACAAACACACCCATGACTATTAAATAATATATTGCGCACCAAATGCTGTAGGAGTTAAAAAGCTGTGCCTGTCCTCAGACAACTGTCACACCTAATACCTATATGCTTAGCATACAGGTACATGTAGACTGTTTTTACACACATAGCAATAATAAATGCACTGAAGGTTAATGTGTTAACCCAAAGAAACAACCTAGGTACACGGTCATGGCAAAAACAGATACAACCTTTCACTCTGTCTGCATGTATGTACTTTTAAACAACAATACAAATACAATCTGTACAATTGTATTCTTTCAGGAAATTAAATATATATATATATATATATATATATATATATATATATATATATATATATATAGTGTTATATATATAGTGTTACGCCAAAAGAAGACTAAGCTTAAAAATAAAAAAATGTTTCAGCCATGGTATGTCTATCAAAAGCCCTTTAATAACACATGCTAAGCACTAATGCTCCACTTTTAAAAATGGAACTTCATCAGAATTAATTTACAAATATTGCAACACTTCATTAAATACATAAAACCAATTCAGGTGACCTATTTCACCAAAACAGTAGATTGCTAAAAGGTTAATCTAGTTGAAATATTTATATAAATATTTTGCATAGCATATTCCAAAATACAGTTAAATATTATGAGTGAGAGGTAAACAAATAGTAAATAATAATAAAAAAATAATGAAAATATTTTATTACAACTTTGCTTGCAAGCAGCTGTACCACACTAATAATGTATACCACTCATTTAAGAGGAATGAAATTGCTTAACTCATTATTATTAATGGATTTTTGCTGGATGCACCATGGCTGACTTTTTTTTATTTTTTCTTCTTTCAGGAAAATCCTCAGACAAAGACAAAGA
This sequence comes from Protopterus annectens, assembly GCF_019279795.1. Taxonomy (NCBI): domain Eukaryota; kingdom Metazoa; phylum Chordata; order Ceratodontiformes; family Protopteridae; genus Protopterus; species Protopterus annectens. The sequence goes on from NC_056732.1 coordinate 598,515,146, forward strand.
TAGACATTATCACACATGATATTGACTCTTTGTATATATACACACACACACACGCACGCATGCACGCACGCACGCACACACACACATACACACACATACACACACACACACACCTACCTTTTGAACACAAAATCTTCACTTAGAAGTCATGATTTAAAAACTTTCAACAAGCTCAGTTAGTAGCCCTAAACAATCGTTCAATGCACAATGAGGCCTTTAGTATATTTGGGAGCTAATATTGTGCAATCCCCTTATATTCTAGAATGTCAGTCACTAGTTAATGCATGCATTTAAGTTGCATGTTTTTCTTTTGCAGTGATGTCCAGTACGAGGCTAAGAGACTTGCTTATCTATGTGCACATGCATGAGCACCTGCAAAGTGCATTGATCATGTCTGGGCAGGTCAATTACTATTGCTGGTACACGGTTTAAAGCATTTCACTTTTGCATTAAGCAGAGGTATTAAAGAAGAAATCTACAAACACAGTTAAGCAGCATGCACCATACACTTTTCATTCCAATGTCCACACCCTAACACGATTATGTCATGGCATCCTTTTGTGTGTGAAGCAATGGTGGTGATATGGCTGGTTGTGCTAAATAGTTGCCCATTGTTGTGCATCACATACCGAAAAAGTCAACACGGGGTACCAAAGTTCTCTAGTATGTGATCTGATGGATGCCAATAGCTGTCAGGTACAGTGATGTTGGCATAGATCCCTGGTACTGCAGCAAGCAAAACAAGTCTTTTTGGTCCAGGCACCACTGTGGGCCTTTAATTGGAGATTCTTAAGGGGATTTATAATATAAAGTGGATGTCTGATGCAGTCCTTCTAGGCGAGTCTTGATTTTAGTCTCATATTTAGCTTTTGAATGTTTGAATAGTTCCCTGAGTTGCCTGTTGAGAATAATGAGGGATGTTTTTCTCAGTTGTACACCTCCTTCTTACGTCTAGACAGGATTTTCTTCCTTCTGTTGCATAGTTTATTTATGCCAAGGGGTCCAGAAGGGTGACTTGTTTTTCTGGCTAGACCTGGGTTTAGTTCAGTCAGGTACTGCCATTTCTATGTTTATGTTTTAGAGGGTTTAATTAATTTTATATATTTTTTTTTTCAATTTTAGAGTTTATTTCATTAAGCAAATTGGAAAGTGGTGATGTGTGCATTCATTTACACATGTAAGTCTTAGTTTTACTGATTTTCTGGGGGGGGGGGTTCTTGGGAGTTTTTGGTGTAAATCATGTTAGCCTGTTAACATTTGTGGGAATTGGAGCCAGGTAAATGAGTGAAGTGAAAGTTTAACAAGTTCTATGTTTAAAGCTTTTTTTTCCTTGTCTCTTAGTAACCAAATTGAGAAGAACCCTTAGGATGGTAGATTTGCAAGCAAGATTGGTGGCCACTGCATCACAAGCTAAGGAATTAACTGAGGAAGCAATAGCAGATCAAAACCATAGCAGTCCTTCAGTATGCTTGAGAAGAAGTAGACCTCAACTGGATCAATCAGCAAGGGAGTAGATCACATTAGCACCTCCCAAAAAGTGTCCTCAATCCCAGGAATGCAAAAGGGGTGTGAGCCAGTGATGAGGGAAGTCCTCATTCCTTCTTCTGTTTTGGAAGGGCCAGTGGGTCCATCAGGGATGCACTGGATGTATGTAATGATGTGGGGTAGCTTTATCTCAAACAGAAGAATATATGGGCAATTTCTTGGGTGCGTTACGGAAAGGGGATAGGACTAGATTGCTTGATTTGTTTGTCAAGAAAGGTTGTTAAGGGTTAAAAGGGAAAATAAATAACCATGTTATAGGCCTTGTGTAAGCTCCTCAGTTGTTTTCCTAAGAATCACTTCCCAAACATGTCAATCAAGGGATTGGTGTTGCAAGACATAGGTAGTACATTAGTCCTGGTGTCTGGCATTATTTTACATATTATGACATTAAAGGACAAGATCTTGAAAGAATAGTACATGGATATTTTGACCTGGTCAACAGCAAATGGGTGCAGAGCCTCATAGATGATCAGGTTACAGGAAGTAAGGATTTACTAACAGTCTTTACAGTCTCAGGTAAGAAACAATTATGGAAGCCCTGATCTGTAACTGAGACAATTGGATTTGAGAGTGTATTTGTTCTGTGGCCATACTGGTTGAAAAAGATCATAGTCAGGTACCTCCACTCCTAGCTTACCTCATAACCATTAAAGATGCACAATATTTTACAGGGGGATTAACTTGGCTATGATATGATCAAATTTTAGGAAAGTGAAGGCATTACCCCCCTCTATCATATAGGAAGAAAAACATAACAGATACTTGGTTGGAGGTCATGGGTACCAAGCTCAGGATCGCTGTAGCTACACAGTTTGAGAAGGGTAGCACTTAGTTTTATTTTATTTATTTAACATTTGTTTCCCATGAAAGTCCAACTTGGAATGAAGCCAATGTTCAGTGGAGGCCCAGGGAGAAATGCTCTAGACACATGTCTTTGAAAGGTGGGAGGAAACTGGAGCACCTGGAGGAAACCCCCATGAACACAGGGAGAACATGCAAACTCCACACAGAAGGCACTCCAGCCAAGAATCAAACCAAAGAACCTATTGCTGTGAGGCAACAACTCTACTACTGCACTACTGCACTTGTTTGGCTTATAATAATGGATTTTTGCTTATGCTTGACCTTCTTGTCAATTCCAGCATTTATTCTTGACCTTCTTGTCAGTTCTGGCATTCCTGCTCCTATTATGGAAAAAGACAACCAATCCTTAGATTTTTTGTGAAGGAGAATGAAGCCTTACCACAAAAAAAAAACCTTGACTGATGTTGAGTCTTCTAGGGGGCTTTGTGCATTGGAGGGAGAGGTGCCATACCTTTTTGGGATGGTAAATGAGGATTCTCATTTAGTTTCGCTTGCAGAAGATAGTAAGACATCTTCCCCCAGTGATTTTACATTGCATGCTCTCTGATTCTCTGAATGTTTCAGTTAAGCAGGAGTTAGTTGCTGGTTTCTCTGTTGACTTTCCATTAAAATGAGGGTGGTTCCCCAGTTTTGTACTTAACTGTCAGTCAGTTGCAGTTAAAGAAGTTTTGAAGGAACTCATTCTAAGAGATGGCTCTAAAGGAAGAATTTTAGGCCTCGTTTCTAACCCCTATTTGGCCAGCTTACAGGTATCACTCTTAAAGATAGTCCCAAAGAGTATGCCATGTCAGTATAGGTTTAATCATCCCCTATCCTTCATAGTAGGTTCTTTGGTTAATGACTGTATCAGCAGGTGGGATGCACAGGCCAGGTTTCCCACAATGGAAGTTGAGATTGACATTATTAGGAGATGTAATGACCTATGGCTTGCAAAGGCAGACAGTGAGTCAGCATTCAGCTCCTTTCTATTCAGGTTGACAACTGGCAGTACATTGGTATGTGCATTAATGGGGAGTTTTTTAATACAGCAATGACAGTGGGATTTTTGGTGGCTTGTTCCATGTTTGAGAAATTTAGTTTGGTCCTTCATTGGGGGTGGCAGCAGAATGCTCTGAAATTATTTGGTGGTGAACTACTTGGATGATGTTTTGTTTGTTGGGGATGGAGCTTTGGGTACTTGTGCAGCTATGGACATTTTCAGACAGTTGTGCTTGGAAATTGGAGTTCCATTGTCAAAGGGGAAATTTGATGCACCAAAGAAATCAATAGAGTTTTTGGGTTTGGAGATAGTTGTTGTTAATTCTACTTTCAGACTCCCTTCTGAGAAATTAAAAAAAGAAAAACTGAAAGCATATATACAGCACGTTTTGAGTTTTAAGAAATTAAGTGTCAGACAGGTCATGGAACTGATGGATTTACTTAAGTTTGTATGTCTGGCAACTGCCTTGGGTATGTTTTTTCTTTGGGGCCTGGCTAATCTCTTAAGAGGTAGAAAACAAAAGCGTCATTGGGTAAGAGTGTCTAAGAAAGTCAGGGAAGATCTACACATTTGGAAGGTATTTTTACTACATTATAATGACATTGTGTATTGGCAAAAGGAAAGGGGTTCTTCAACTGAGCTCCAATTTCTTACAGATGCAGCTGGTTCTTCTGGCATGGGAGCTTATTTTCAAAGCAGGTGGTTTTCTGCCCCCTGGCCAATTTCCTGGACCATTTGGGTATGGCAGGACATTACTTTTCTTGAGTGTATGCCTGTTTGGACAGCAATGAGCAACGGTACTTTGGCGTGATCTGCTTAGTCATATCAAAGAGGTTTTACATTTGAAAAACATGTCTGTGGTTCAGGTTGTAACTTGAAGAACATCTAAGTCCAAGAGGATTCAATTTCTGTTGGGACATCTAATTTTTCAAAGTCTTAGGATTAATTTCTATTTTGGACTCTTACATGTCACAGGAAAAAGGAAAGTTTCAGCACATTGCCTCTCTCAGTTACAGGTATCCAGATTTAAGCAACTTGTCCAGAAGCTCAAGACAACCAGATAGCAGTTCAGTATTTTCTCTGGTTCATTTGCTGAGAAAAGCAGACTGGCTGGTTTCACAGCCTTGGTCAGCTAATACCAAAGGATTTTATGGGTCTTCTATTATTTCCTTTATTCAATTTTTGGAGAAGATTCCTCTTGTCTGTAGAATTTAGTCTCCCTTAATAACCTGTTCATTTTTGGTTTCTAGGTATGCACATAATGAAGCAGTAAAAATGCTTCTGGTTCACCTCCTGACTCTTAGTATTTGGGTTGAAATATTAGGCTTGCCACATTTTGTCATGGAATGGGTGGTAATTAGAAAGATATTAGGATGGAGGAAGACTCTTGGGCTTGTGATGGATCACCAGGGACCCACAGACAAAATTCTGTTATTCATTATTATTGATGGCATCTATAAGTTAATAACACATTATATTCTTTATTCCCCTATATGCTACATTAGTTACCTGGATGTACTGGGTGTTCAGAGTTGGGGAGATTTATCCTTGTTTAACTTTGGGAGACATCTTTCTCTGGTAATTCAGTCTCTGTCTGGCTCCACAGATCTAAGACAAAAGAACAATTAAAGCATAATCTATATGAATATTTTTTGTGCCCCTCAAATTTATTGTATGCAGTGCACTGGGGAAAGACACACTTTTACTTATGTTATTTTGTTTCATATGGGGAGTTAATTTTCCAAGAACCTCAGAATAAAGTGATCACATCAAGTAGGCTTAGTATGGTCCTCTTATAAGGTGCTACAGTTGCAGAAGTTGTCTGCCCAAAAGGTATTTCACCTCATTCCTTTCCTACTTGAAGAGCTTCTAAACAGGCTAGCAAAGGTCAATCTATTGCTCATAAAGAGGGTTGGTTGTTGATCTACTAATGCCTTTCTGAAATGCAATAGATCGTTACTCCTGGCTTTTAATGCTTATTTCTTTTTCAGGTTTGCTGTGAGTGGTGGTGTTGAGTCATTCCTACATTCTACTAGTAGCTAACAGATCAGTAGTTTGCCCCAGTGGCCTCAATTTAGGTTTAGATCTGTCCACAGTTGAAATACTATAGAGGGGCTACTCAGGTTTATGATGTGTTCAGATTCTTCCAAAGTTGCAAATTGATTATAAGCTTTGCACCAGACTTTGTTGCATATAGGAGGCAACGAAATTGGGCTTTTGCCTAAGTGGCAGCTTTTGTTCCTGGCTAAGACAGTTTACCCAGGGTCCATAATCTGTTGGATTTTCATCATCCAGAGGTTGTGTTGGAGCAATCTTACATCATTTTGAGTGGCAGAAATGTTAAGAAAATTTCTTGGAGGGTGTGGCCAGGATGCTAATAGACTGGCAGTAGTTTTCTTGCTCTGCTACTCTATTTCTATTTCTGACAAGAAATTTTATTATTATAATATCCTAAACTAATTTTTGAACAAAATCAGTTACCTGATACTACATAGAAGAATATTATCTAAAAAAATGTCCAAATATTTGAATTTTTTTCTGTCAAATTATTAATTTGAAAGGTCTATACCAGTAGCTTTGAAATGAGTCTTTCAAAGACAATCTCTCAGGACCTGTCCTTAAAGAAAGAACACCAATCTGTTCTTTTTAACATAGAAAAATGTTCTTTAAAATGGACAGAACTGATAACAAACTTAACACCTTTCAAGAAAAATGTACCAAACAGATAGAACAAATACATAGGATTTTAAAATAACAAAAAACTCTGATATCTGGAATGGATGATGCCCTTAATGACATAGAGAACAAAATACCAAAATCCACTGTAACGCAAACGGACCTCTGTGTCTTGGGAAATCCACACACTACTTCAATGCTTCAATTGCACCAACGATAACCAGCAGCACAAAAACATTTAGCAACAAACGAATAACTTAAATAGCGACAGTACATTTATTGAATCCAGACTCCAAAAGGTTAAGCGCTTTCACTTGTATAAATACAAGCTTCATCAGAACATTAAAACTGACGTTAGCAGATCTTTAAATAACTTTTTTGGTGCCAATTCTTTTTGAAATCAGTCTTACTAATTTTAAAGACATACATACACGTTAACTAACATAGCAATACTACTATAGTAAATTATTGTATCACATACAAAAAAATGAACTAAAATAATGAAAATGAATTGTAGTTAAAAATATACTTCAAATAATCAGTTAAAAAAATTATCTTAATAACCATAGAATATATAAAATATATAAGAATATGTCAAATATATAAAATATATCAAATATATGAATTATATTATTTTAGTCACAGAGAATATAAAGAATTACAATTAAAAAGTTTCTGTTTAACACTCCAATGTCAATGGCTTACTACAATGAACATAAAAGAAACTACTTAATAAATATATAATTTCAAGGCCAATAATGGTTTAATAGATATTGTGTCATTTAAACCTGGTGAAACAAAGGCATCAGTATGAATTTGCCACCATAATTCTTTATATAGGAGCAAGCCTTTAAAATCTCCCCCTCTTAGGTCAACCTGCACAATGTCTACTATTCCAAAATTAAAGAAGTGACTGTCTCTGTGCTCCTTAATATGTCTATAGAGCGCATTTTTGTCATCCTTTCTTTTAATACTGTATAAATGGGTATAAATGCGTCTATTGAATCTCCTTTGTGTCTTGCCTATGTAGAACCCAGAACAGGTCCTACATATAGCAAGGTAAATGACCATTTTGGTTTGACAGTTACCTCCACAAAACTTTATACAAGTGTGGTTATAGTTGTCCAACACCAACCCTGAAGTATAGTGTAACATCTTTTTTGAAGGAGAATTTTTCAGGCAAACCAGGGGTGTAGCTATGGGAGCTGCTTGTGCCCCTATATACGCCAACCTGGTCATGCTTGAGTGGGAAGAGATAAAATATTTGAAACTAATTATATGAAATATATTAAATATTATTCAAGATATTTGGATGACATCTATTTGATATGGGATGGTGGAGACATTTTGTTGGATCAATTTTTTGGATTATATCAATAATAGTAATAGTTATTTGAAATTTATGTTTTGTAAAAATAACAAGGGTCTGGCATACTTAGATACACTAGTTTCTAGAGATGACAATAAGTTTAGTTCTAAGATATATTGGAAAAACACATTTTCAAATAACTATTTAGAATATTCTAGCAATCATCCAAAGAGGCAATTTATGAATATATATAAGGGGCAACTTATTACAGCAGTCAGGATGACATCTGTATACACTGACATGTTAGATGAAGTGACATTCATCACCTCATTATTTGAGGAAAGAGGATATGATGTCAACGCCATGTCCAAAGTTAGGAAATATGTAATTAATGAGTGGGGGAAAAAAATTACACCCTTATTGGGAGAAAGATATAACAACAGTAATGAAAGGTGGTGCAAAACTTAGCTGTTAAGATGACAGATGATAGTTCCTTTGATAGGACATGTATTTTGGAATATGGAGCACATATTGGTAAGGTTAAGAAAATCCTGACTGATAATTGGCATATTATATTAGTAGATCAGGATATTGCCCCTATTTTAGGTCAAGGCCCCAGATATGTCAATAAAATTTGCATTAACATTAAACTTATATTAGAGAGAGGTCATATAAATAAGACCCCCATATATAGGAGTACAACTAAATGTGGGGCATGTAAACAATGTTACACTATATTTCAGGGTGATAGTGTGGTGTTGGACAACTATAACCACACTCGTATAAAGTTCTGTGGAGGTAACTGTCAAACCAAAATGGTCATTTACCTTGCTATATGTTGGACCTGTTTTGGGTTCTACATAGGCAAGACACAAAGGAGATTCAATAGACACATTTATTCCCATTTATATAGTATTAAAAGAAAGGATGACAAAAATGCGCTCTATAGTCATATTAAGGAGCACGGAGGCAGTCACTTTTTTAATTTTGGTATAGTAGACATTGTGCAGGTTGACCTAAGAGGGGGAGATTTTAAAGGCTTGCTCCTATATAAAGAATTATGGTGGCAAATTCATACTGATGCCTCTGTTTCACCAGGTTTAAATGACACTATATCTATTAAACCATTATTGGCCTTGAAATGATATATTTATTAAGTAGTTTCTTTTATTTTCATTGTAGTAAGCCATTGACATTGGAGTGTTAATCAGCAACTTTTTGATTGTAATTCTTTATATTCTCTGTGACTAAAATAATATAATTCATATATTTGATATATTTTATATATTTGACATATTCTTATATATTTTATATATTCTATGTTTATTAAGCCGATTTTTTTAACTGATTTTTTGAAGTATATTTTTAACTACAATTCATTTTCATTATTTTAGTTCATTTTTTTTTTGTATGTAATACAATCATTTACTATAGTATTATTGCTATGTTAGTTAACGTGTATGTATGTCTTTAAAATTATTAAGACTGATTTCAAAAAGAATTGGCGCCAAAAAAGTTATTTAAAGATCTGCTAAGGTCAGTTTTAGTGTTCTGATGAAGCTTGTATTTATACAAGTGAAAGTGCTTAACCTTTTGGAGTCTGGATTCAATAAATGTACTGTCACTATTTAAGTTATTCGTTTGTTGCTAAATGTTTTTGTGCTGCTGGTTATTGTTGGTGCAATTGAAGCATTGAAGTAGTGTGTGGATGTCCCAAAACACAGAGGTCCATTTGCGTTACACTGGATTTTGGTATTTTGTTCTCAGTTGTTCCATTGTTTGCACTGGTGGTCTTCTTAATGACATAGAAGGCAGAGTATCTGAAGATGAAAACAACACTGAATTTCTACTGTGACAGAATACCTTATTGCTTAACAAAATTAATGACTTGGAGAACAGATCCAGGAGAAATATTCATATTTTTGGACTGCCTGAAAAAATAGAAAGAGAAAATAAGGTTAACTTTCTTACTGCCTGGCTTCCTAAGACTCTGAATTTATCTGACGCTATGTCATACGGTATAGACAGACCACACAGATCTCTAATTTCTACTTCATCAAAATCTAACTCTTCAACAAGATCAGTTATTTTTAAGTTCTCATCTCAAGACAAGGAGCTAATACTTAAAACAGCCTGGTCCAAATCCCCTATTTAACTGAATGACAAACTAATAAGATTTGATAATGACTATTCCAATGCTGTAATGACAAAAAGGAAATGTTTTTTGCTAGTTTACCTTCATTTAGTTGAAAGTGTAATATGCGATCATGCTATCATGTGAGTTATATTAGCGAATTTGAGAATGTGTGCAAATTAAAACGTCAAAAATGGTATAGTGGAAGATCCATTTCAACCATTTTCAAACTGCAGCACAACATTAACACTTAGAAGACATTTCTAAATGTATCCAAACATCGTTATGCAGGGGAGGTAAGCCCCCCTGCACCCCCTCCTACTTTAATATATTAACTCTGAGATCACACTACAGTGGAAGAAAGGGTACATGCCCACTATAGTGTGATCTGCACCCAGAATGCTGACTTTAAATGAGTGAATGCACACTGGCATTCACTCATTTGAATTCACAACAATGGAATTCAACATTCCCAAATCTTGTCGTTGTACTTTCGCACTTTGGTACATCATACAATGGACTCCCAACTAAATGAAGGTAAACTGTTTTGCCTCTTATATAAGAACTTAAGAAAAGACGGTATAATCTGCATTTGCTTTTTCCTGCCAGGCTCAAAATATTCCTTCTGGATGAAATTAGACACTTTAAAGACCCAGACTATGCAATGTCATTTTTAAAAATAAAACAAAAAAAAATCTAGACCACATTGAAGATATGGACTGGAACAATAGTACTTTGTAGAGAAAAGCAGAAGTAAATACTGGGAAATCCAATGAGAAGAAAAAGAACTAAAGGACAAATTATTCTTAACTTTAGTATAACACTGAAAATTATTTTTCCATGACAAAGTTCAGTTACTGGAGATATAGGTGAAAGGCAGGAAACAAGGATTCACTTCCCTATAAGATAAATAAATGCTATTTTTTCTCTATATGTATTGCTAAGCTAATAATCCTTTTTTTTTATTTTTTGTATTAAATATATGCCTTAGCTTAATAAGTATTAAGAAATTAACTTTTTAACTAATAATAAGCTTTTTTACATATGTGCCACATAAATAGTAAAGTGATAGCTCATGATAACATAATAGCAAGTTGCTCACAGTACATTGTGTGTTGTGAATTGACTGAATGTTATGGTGTTTTTAGCTTTTAACTCTTAATTCACATGTTGTGATTGATTGCAATATGTGAGGTGTTGTATGTATGAGATTTGGATGTGCTTTCTCTAATAGATGTCAGACTGCTATGCTGTTTATGAGTGCTTCTTTACTAATATGGAAATAAAACAGTGGGGGTATGTAATGCGTATGAAGCGGTTTTCTTTATTTTTTTTTCTTCTTCTTCTTCTTCTTCTTATATGATCTTATCTGTGATATTTGGCACCAGTTTATTCAGTGGAAAGGTGTTAGTAGAGCAGAAAGTGAAGACAATGTCTATGTTTTAACACTGGGGTTTCACTTTGCAGTATTCTTTTGTTTCCCCCTCCTCTGCTAGGATAGATTTACAACAACAACAACAAAAAAAAAAAAGATGAAAAGAAAGAAAAAGAAAGAGAGAGAGATAGTGTACCAAATAGACTAAATTAAAATGATAACAAAAAGTGTTACAGCAGAGGTTCTTAAATAGCAGGGAGCAGGTTGGTTTTAACCACTTATACAGCTTTCTTTTTCAGTGCAACATGAATGAAAGTTGTTTACTAACAGTGGTATTTCCCTCTCACAGAGCAGGTTTTAATAGGATGTTTATTTACAATCCTTGTCTCTCAAGAGACAATTTATGCAGAGTTCTTTTTTATGTGTGTGTGTGTGTGTGTGTGTGTGTGTGTGTGTGTGTGTGTGTGTGTGTGTGTGTGTGTGTGTGTGTGTGTGTGTGTGTATAAGAAATACTGGCTAAAATGTTCCCCAGGATTCAATAAAATCTGTGTAGGGTTCATGTAGAGCCTACATGGATTGTACCAGTGTACGCAGCCATGGATCCCCATTGGCAGCATACCATGCATATTAATCATGGTGCCTGCTGAGGGAGATCACAGTAACATGGATATTGAATCCATGTAGGCAGCAGTGTAGTGTCCCTTGGATGCGGATTGTCCCGGGATTTCCTGGACAGATGTTATTACAGGATAATGTACATACCTGCAATGTACCCTGGTTGTCTAGAAATATGTGTGAATTGTAATTTTTTTCTCTCTTTTTTAATGCATGTTTGCTCAGCATGAAGCACAGCAATGTTGATCTGCACTTATACATGCAGAGGTGACGTCTGCCAGACATCTATAAATAGAGACTGCATGTAATTAATTATGTTTTTTGTCTATGTCTTTTTATTTTATTTTTTGAATGTCCGTTTGAACTGTGCAGCATGGTGCTTAGCAATGCTAACAGGTAGCTTAGTAATATATGTGAAGGTATACTGGTTTTATTACTATCCAAGCAGCTAAATAGGTAGCATCACTGCCTACAATGTTGTAAGTCGTGGGTTCAAGTTTCCAGCAGTCATACCTTTTTATATTTACTGCTGTGGAAATGTGTTAGATGATCAAAAGGGCGGTTTAATGTAAAAAAAAAAATTGTTAAATTTGAAAAAGTTGCCTGATGCTAAGCACTGCTTAAACATGGTTAACGGCTACTCTTGTTTGCGTGTTGCTAAGCTTTGCTAAAATACAGCTCTGCAAGTTTGGGAGATGCTAAGCAACACAGAACTTTTGAATGTTGCAGTATGATGTGTAATGGTGGGAAAATAGCCTATATTAAAGGCACTAGACAAGAATTCTGCAGCATTCATTGGAGTCTTATTAACCTGTCAATATGCCTGGTAGTGTTAGTGAGGGATCCCGCTTTTGGGTGCAGAGGTGGGGTGTGCTGTAAAAAATTTCTCCAAAACCAACTTCACACTTCTTAAGACAGAAGTGGCAGACTTCACAACACCCGTGCAGATGGACAATAGAGGTAACACTGCTGCATCCTACACAAAAGCACTTTATAAGCACTTACATGAGTGCATGGATCGTGCTATCCCTAACAGAACCAAGATGCTATCCTCCAAAAAAAGGAAGCCAATCTGGTAGTCTTCTGCCATAAACAAACTCTACAACAGAAGAAAGAAACTGTTGCAAAAAAAAGTAAAATCCCACAATTGGAGAAACTCCCTTGTCAGCCTCAGTAAGAAGCTGAGATCCCTCATAAAATCCTCCAAAGCTAGTTATGAAAACAAAATTGCCACTGATTCTAAAGACAACCACAAAGCATTCTATAGCTATGTCAAGAATCTCAATGGCAACACTCAGATCTGCTCTGAGTTACAGCACAATGACACTAAATATACAGAACCAACTGATATTGCCAACATCCTGGCAGATAGGTTCAGTGCTAACTTTAGCCTCCTCTCACCCCCTAAAGAGCCCATCTTTATACCGGAAGAATGCAAAGTTCCTGTAATCATGACTGCACAGGTAAAAACCTCACTCTCCAAAGCCAGGAACACAGCATCCATGGGACCTGACAACATCCCAGGCTGCCTTCTACATGAACTACAGAATGAACTGGCACCCTACCTAAGTACCATGTTCAATCATAGCCACAAATCAGGCTTTGTGCCCATTGACAGTTATCCCACTCCACAAAGGGGGGGGGGGCACAACAGACCCCGGAAACTGCCGCCGCATTAGCCTGACGAGCCTGATCTGCAAGGCCATGGAACGTATCATCATGGAACTCATAAACAAAGACATTAGAGATCTCCAAACACTGGACCCCACACAGTTTGGGTTTGTAAAAGGCAGATCATGTCTCCTAAACCTGATAGACTTCTTTGTAGTCACCAAAGCCAGAGAAGAGGGTAAGGTGGTTCACACAGCCTATCTAGATTTCGCCAAGGCGTTTGACACCATCCCCCACTCTGAAATTATAGATAAACTCACTAAACTAGGTATAAATCCCTATGTCACAAGATGGGTTGCCAACTGGCTTACTGCAGAGCCCACACTGTGAAAGTAGCAGACTCTAAATCAGACTTCAGACCAGTGACAAGTGGAGTACCATAGGGTTCAGTCCTGGATCCTCTCCTGTTTGGTATCTACTTCTCTGAAGTACAGGCTAACACAGAAGGTCTTTGGCTAACTAAATTCGCAGATGACTGCAAACTAGGAGCCATAATCGAAACTCCTAACGATGTGGACGTCCTACAAAAGGGCCTCACTGAAACAGATGCATGGTGTCAAAGACATGGTCTCAAGCTCAATGCCAAAAAGTGCATTGTCATCTCCTTTGGTAAAAACTCTGTACCCATGAACTACCACATAGGCGGTAGTCTACTTAACACTAAAAGTGTGATAAGAGACCTTGGGACACAGGTGGACAGTAGTCTCTCCTTTGATAATCACATCACCACAGTGGTCAGGAAATCCTTCTATGTGGCACACCTCATCACAAAAGGTTTCTCATCCAGAAAAAAAGAGTTCATTGTTCCCTTCTTCTCACCACTCATTAGACCCATTATAGAGTACAACGCCCTTATTGGTATGTACTTCACAAGACATCTACAACAACTGGAAAGGCCGCAAAAATATCTCACAAAGAGGATTACTGGCCTCAAACAGATGCCTTATGCAGACCATCTCAAAAAACTCCAGCTTTACTCCGTCACATATCGCCTACTCAGAGGTGATCTCTGCCTAACATACAAAGCTATGTCAAACCCAGAGCTGTTGGACATGCTCCACTTAAAGAAATACCAATGCCTCTGAGCTACACGCTCTAGGGACCTAAACCTTGTCATCACAATAAACAGAACATGCTGGAGGGATAGATTCCTGTCTCAGAGACTTCCCATACTCTGGAACAGACTACCCATCTATGTCAAACAGAGCTCCTCTTCAGCACTCTTCAAGAAAAATCTTGATGATTGGATGGGTAATAGGAAATTCACCCTGGGGATCACTTCTGTGGTTCTGCTTGACAGGGGCACAGGAAAATAATTTTCATGGATGGCGAAAGCCAGGGTACCTTTTTGGCTAGGCTTGTACAGGCCCTAGGGACAATAGCCTTGTACCTACCTATGAACCTATGAACCTCGATGTACCTCATCAGATGCCATCTGTATGATTCGCTGCATGACTGTCATTTCACTACTGGGCTTCTGCCTGTGTCCCTCATGGACAGGGGCAATATGTGCTGATAATTTACATAAGGGTATAAACTTGGCTAGGATTGTGAGGGCTGTAGGGCCATTATGCTACTAAAGTTCAAAGATCTTATCATTCCATAAGCTGATGTAAAATGTTGCAACAGCCACACACACAAACCTGGCTACACTGTGGATAGCACCACTTCCACTTACTGTTTACAGGACACAGCACAGCACACAGACACTGCAAGGTGGCTGCATGTAAATTAAAACACTTACCTATCTAATGGTACAGACTACAGATCACAGTACGTCGCACATGCTTTACACCTCAAGTCTGCTATTACTACCTCTTTAGGGCATCTCATGCTTGATGACACCAGCAGGCCTAGTTGTTGTCAGGCATTTGGAGGCCCACATCACCTGCTACAACCAAAATACTGCAAAACTCTACCTCTTTCTATGTTACTGAGTCTTACACACTATAGATCATAGTAATTATCACATGTGGAACTGCTTAAGTATGGTATTACAATGGCAGCTGGTAGTCTTCAGGTAGACAACATCAGCAGGCCTTGTAGAAGAGGGCAGTTTGGAAAATGGCAGCAACTTACACGGCCAAAAAATGCAGAACTATTGAAGTTGTTTAGGCAATGAGGGATTCTCAGTTGTTTTGAAGGGGGATACATGTGTACACACACACCCATACACAGAACAAGTGGCCTGCAGTGAGAGTAGAACCCCTACCTAACTACTCTTACACATTAGAAATCACAGGATTTATCACACATGCCACAGCTGACATCTGTTTTAGACATGACTGCAGGCAAACTACTTGTGGATTACACAAGCTAGGCTTGTGTTTAACAGCATCTGTGGCATGCAGTGTTAAATTGCTTCACACTGTTGTCTGCATGTAGTAGCCTAGTCATCAGATAACTGTTAGTTATCCTAGCTATGTGGCTACAGTTACCGGTTTGGCCATGTGTGGCTGTTTGCATTTGGATGGGCAAGCTTGTGGGCAAGAACAATGTGCCTGGTCCATACGTACATAGACATTATACATTACACCACCTGCTCACCTGTTGCTGTATGTGTGGTGACATCCTGCAGGCACAGGGGTCTGTAGGTAAGTGCATTATATACTGTTGATCCCTTAATTTGGATCCTTTGAGCAACATTATTGATGTATGATAGTGAAGGTTTACTCAGCATTATCAGGGTATGTAGGACAATACAGACATCTGCACACATATTTATGCAAATAACAGGGATGTATATAGAAATGTGGCTGTGTGTGTATGATATATATATATATATATATATATATATATATATATATATATATACATATATATATATATATATATATATATATAAATGTGTGTGTGTGTGTGCGTGTGTGCGTGTGTGCATGAGTGTGTGTGTGTGTGTGTGTGTGTGTGTGTGTGTGTGTGTGTGTGTGTGTGTGTGTGTGTGTGTGTGTGTGTGTGTGTGTGTGTGTGTAAGAGAGACCTAGGATGTATGTTTTTATATATATAGCTATATATAAGTATATATAGGAATATCTCTATTTGTATATACATAGAGATAGATATACTATTTATGGGAGAGAGAGATAGTGACAAACAGATATGTATACATATACATATGTATGTATAGACATAACTTTACATAACAGGTCATTTTGGGAAATGCACAACAGAATTGTGCTCTTTGTAACTAAGTGTATGAGCATGCCCAGTGGGCTAGTCAGTACTGATAAATTGACCCTAGGCCACATCCACCTGTACTCCGGTTTGGGATTCTGTTTGTTACAGACAATGACATCTGTCCCTGTGTGTTACAGACAATGACATCTGTCCCTGGGTCTGCACTACTGCACTTCACTCAAATTGTCCACGGCATTCTTCAGCTGTCAGATGTAATTAATATGTGATAGAGGCTAATAATGTTACACCACTCACAGACTGGCAGTCTGTTAAAAAACAACATAATACTACCTCACATCCAGAAGTTGTGGACACTCCATATTAGAACCAGAAATGCCATTAGCCATGCTAACTTCCCTAGTACACTGAGCCACACAAGCTGCCAGACAGAGAGTAGCCTTTCATCACATAATCAACAGCATCTATATGTACGTTGTTATTCCTGCTTTAAGTGAGACATACAATGTATGATCAATGAGATTGCTTGAACTGCTGATATAACATTGATGAGTTACTGTTACAGCAGTTATATGGGAACATTGCAATGTTGTTGGTGGGGGAAAACACTGCATGTTCTGCTGGGATACACAGTAGTCCAAATATCATGTAACCCCTCTCTTTAACATCGCCCTTGACTGATGTAGTGAATATTTCAAGCATGAGGCCTATTGACTATCAAAGGACACATGATAGTGGATTGGGTATCTGTAGTCCCATGTGGATGTTACTTCTGTCCAAACAGTACACTATATTGACTTGCATAAATGTATCAGATCCATACATACCATTCCATATAATACCAATCTTACAAGTACTGTGTAGGTTAGAGACTTACCTAGCAAATGCAGCTGTTGACAGAACTGTAGTTCAGGGTTGACTCTGTCTGATGCAAGCAGTACACACCCAATACATGGATAGGTACAGGTTGTTTGGGTTGCCTGGCATTAAGTTTAATATATGTATGTGAGTAGCAGTAAGATGTCAGTCCTTAGGTCCCTAGGTTGTCAGTGAATGCGCTATGCATTGTCTTTTCACCAAAGCTAAGGCATACCGAGCACACCTACATCTGCCTACATGGATATCAGCAGGGGGTTCCTCCACTGATTCCTCCTGTGACTGTGGCTGTGGTGATCTAGGCATTGGTGGGTGGCTGTATATCCCTTCCATTTGCTCATCCTGCTGCAGCTGTTTCCACAGGATCAGATTGCATAGCACATACTGTGAACATATGTGCACATGTGGCTGGAGAGTACTGCAGGGGTCCACCAAATATATAGAGGCACCAGAACCGTGACTACAGAAGCCCAAACACATACTCTATGATGTTCCTAGTTTTTGCATGTGCTTCATTATGGTATAATTCCATGAGTGTGTGTGCATTTCTGATGGGTGTCATCATCCACAGTTCGAGGGCATAGCCAGCATCCCCCAGTAAATGGCAATGTGGGATGTCCCTCCTAGCAAACATCTGGTACAGGCATACCCCTCAACTGTACAGATGTTTGCCGATTGTACAGAAATTTGCCTCGTTTTTGGTCCGTTTTTCATGAAATTATGGTTTTCTGGCAAATTTGTGACAAATTATTAAAGACTGACATTAGAAAATGATGACAGACATTTGAGTTTCAGACTTCCTTCCCTTTAGAAAATTCATGTGAATGCAAAACCTGTTATTCTATAACCTATCTAAGTTTGTAAGAGCAATATTTAAAAATTGTCCCTATTTTTTGGCCTTTGTCCCACTTTTATTTATGGCTTTGTCCAGATTTCATTCTGTATGAGATTGAGAGATATGGGTCAGCTGTGATGCTTGCTAGAGATGTGATAAATGCCAGGGCTGCCAACACACACATTCAGGATAATCCCCTGGGCATTGCACATGACCTGGCCATTGATAGAGTGGTACCCCTTCCGGTTGACATAGATTCTACCCTCCTCACTGGGTGGTGCCTTGATGTGTACATGAGTGAAATCTATGGCACCCAGTACTTCAGGGTAGTGTGCTACCTAGCAGAATTGTTGCATATTGCTGGTCATTGCCTCAGGTATGAGGTGAAAAGATATGTGGTCAATGGCATGTGCTAGCATGGCATCCAGGAACTGATGGAGTATCCTGCAGATGCCTGTGAGACCCCCATCATGTCCCCAGTTGGTCTTTGGAAAGTACCTGTAGCTAGTATCCTAAGGGCTACACATACATTTGTTTCCACTGGGATGGGTTCCCCTCTGTTGGCTCAGGGTCTGAGTTGAGGGTGTCAGAGCTCAGGGAGTTATTTTAGTATGTCCTTGTCCACCCTGTAGTGCTGTACAGTCACCAGTTCATGTAGCCCTTGTAAGGTTACCCTGGGCCTGAACACTCTTCTCCTTCTCTGCCTAGGCCTATTGTCAGCAGTGATAGCAGCACTGACTTCAGCCTCTAGCACATACAGATGTAGCAGACCTGCAGCAGCCCCTAGCATTATCTCAGTTAAAATTTCCAAGTCTCTACTCCAATGGTCCAGAGTACTGGGAGAAAATCAGAATATAAGGTGTACTTTATATAGCTCTGCTGTAGGTGCAGAATGTGTTATTGGCTAGCTATGATGCATACCATCTGCCTACAGTATAATTAACACCATTTAATGGCCTTATTTCAGTGTGTGATGCTAAGCACAGTGCCATGCTGTGCAGCATAGCTTATACAAAGGTCAAAATGTCTAATTAAATGCATCTGGTTTTCAGAACATCCTCAGCCAGGCAGTACACACACACCTAGGCTTAAAAGAGTTTAAAGTGAGAGGACACAGCCTCCGATGTCAGCCACATCCTGTAAAACCATCAACATGGTGTAAGACCTTACAAAAAGGGGATATATATGGACACGATTACTCCTTTCTGCTATTCAGTAACTCTACCTCATTTGCATACTTATCTGTGTTGACAGCCTAGAAAGTACATGCTTCATAGCCGTATCACCTTAGCAACAGCAGCAATGCACCATTGTAGGGACCCCACACAAGCTCCTATCATACATTTATATTGTATAGTATAAAACTGTCTGTTTTTATAGTTTTTAAATTTTTGTATTAAGCATGTTTGCACATTGCAGCGCATAGCTCAAACATGCCGAGATTATTAAAAAAATAATTAATTTAGCTTATTCCCTTTAATCTTTCCTTCATACAGACTAATAATTTTGCTCATATGCGTACGTGGTCTTATATTTTCAGAGGATTTATGTCCACATATCTACAATTTTACACCCCCTTTTGTCTGTCTATACATCTGTATGTGGAATTTTTCCATGTACACTATGGACACTGACACATGGTCTGAACAGATGCCTTTTTGCATGTTGGATCATTCTACCTACTTCATCTGCATGAGATTCACCTGCTTATGACTCCATTTGCATGCTATAGAAGTTATCATGTTTGAATGTGCATGCACATCCCTAATGTTCATGCCCATGTAAGTATCATGGCATGATGCCTACATGAAAAAAAACATGTAGGCTTTATTGAATTCACCCTACTTTTTATGCTTGATTGTAACAAACGAATTAAGTGCAAAATAGTAAGAAGGTGTTAATTAACTTGCACTATCTGTTACATCTACCTCAAAATTACTATTTTAATACTTGTGAAAGCTGTATTTCTCTCTTTAAGTTATATAATACATTTTATAATATTGTGGCAACATCTACAATATGGACGTAATTTCTTTAATTCAGCTTTTATTCTAAGATATTATATTATTCAAATTACATTCTGTTCTATTAATTTAAATAAGGGAGGATGATATTGTTTATGTGTGTTGCTCTCAGACTCTTGCTTGTTTGACTTGTTCTGCATATGTGGGCAATAGATATGTATATGGATCTAGGACTTTTGATCGAAAGATCAAAAGTCCTAATCCATTATGGTCGGGCATACTTACGCAAAAGTGCTTTTCACCGAAGAAGCACTTTTGCGTAAGTATGCCTGTTGCGGAGGTCATACTACGGTGAGGATAAGGGAAAATTCCACTGTAGTGCGATCTTGGAGGGAGAATATTAAAGTAAGGGGGTGGGGAGCACAGCCCCCACATTGGGGGTGCAGGGGGGCTTGACCCCTGCAAAAACTTTAATTAATTTTTTTTTTTTTTACATACTTTAACAAAAGCACTTTTTCGATGAAAGTGTTTTCATTAAAGTGTGTTCACTTGGAATGGATTCGGACTTTTGATCTTTCGATCAAAAGTCCTAGATCCATGTATATGTGTATGACAATGGTTGTGGTGATGATGTATGTTGGTTTCAGTGTGGATGTACTTTTTGACCAGGAAATGAGGAGTTCAAATACATGGCAATATTAGAAGCTCATGCTCTGAAAGTTAATTGGATGTCTGCCACATAGTAAAAGAGGGACTAATATGAAAGTAATAGCATGTTTTCCACAAAGTCAGACAAAATTACACAGTCATTTTGATAAACTGGGAATCCGTGTGTCTCTTAAAATGGCTGTAGTGGGTATGTTGCCAACCATATGTTATCTCTCAGTACAAATATAATTTTGGGAACATATTATTAGTTATTTTAGACATCACATTTACTCTTTTACTATGTTATATCTCATAATACGTTCCAGTGAATATTATATTCTATTTATAGAAGAGACATTTTGAAAGATAATTGTATGTGCAAGACCTCACAAGTAGACAAAGATTTTTTTACAGAAGTTTATTTGTTCTTTGAAATATCATATGTGTCTGCCATAATATCTAAACATGTACAGTCTTGTAGTCAGACTTGAGACTAAATAGTTAAATAGTGAGTCACATTATCAGTAACATATAATACGATATTAGTAATATAGCTTGATTGTTATAAACAATGTTGCATGTATTGTCTCTTATCTGTGTTAATCACTTTTTTTGTCTCAGAACTGACAGAAAAATTAATGGATTTATTATAATACTATATAGGCACTTATAAATAGAACTGAACCAAATGACTACAAGATCTGCTATAGTTTACAGTTTATCAGTTTTATAGCAAGTAAATGAGTGTTTATAATTTGAATATTATGTATATACCAACTCCTTTAAGTTTTGTTAAATAAGTTAGACCTTTCACAAATCATAACTTTAGAAGTAGCAGAGTGATGCTACTAGATACTTATTTGTTGGTAGGTGGTAATGTTTGAATAGGATAGATATTCAAACCAGGAGTTTTAAACTCTATAAGCCAAAGGAGTTGGAGTTTTAATACATATTAAAGACACACACACCTCTAGGCTGGTCAAACAGTATGACACACAGGAGACACTCCAGGTGCATTTAACCATTGACAAGACCCCTATTCAAATTATAGCTAGCTAAAGATCCCCAAATTTGACTTAAGATGTCCACTCCACCTATCTGGACCTCTTCCAATCTGTCAAGATTCATGCCTTTACCCTGATCCTGGGTGACTTTAATTACCCAGCCATAGACTGGAAAAACTATTCATGCCAGAACACAAATGCCCAGAAATTCCTCGATTTTATCAATGCAAATGCCTTGGAACAGCTAGTCAATACCCCCACAAATGGTGAAAATATCTTGGACTTGGTATTAACCAACATGAGTAACCACTGCAGCACTCCTACTGTATCATTCTCCCTGGTAAGATCCGACCATTTTTGAAGTCACCATCTCCCTTGACCCTCCTCTAAATAGGGTCAAACAAAAAAACTTCTCCAAAGCTGATTGCAACCTCCTGAGGGATGGTATAAACAGCTTCACAGCCCCCTCTCCCCCACTATAGAAACTGGCACTTATGTCCAAATCTACACCAAAGTACTATATGAGCATTTATATAGATGCATGGAATCAGGAGTACCTGACAGGACAAAATCATCCTCTGCAAGGAAGAGTAAACTTGCCAGGTGGACATCTGCAATAAGTAAACTATATAACAAAAGGAAAGAATTGCTGTTCAGGAGCAGATGTCCAATTGGAAGCAATCTGTCCTTACCCTGAACAAGCAAATAAGAGCACTAGTGGAATCCTCTAAAGCCATCTTCGAGTCCAAATTGGCCATATCTACTAGACACAATCTTAAGGCCTTTTTCACATATGTCCACAATCTCAAAGGAAGCACGTAGATCAGTTCAGAACTGGTGGTGAAGGACAACACATACACAAATGCTGTAGATATAGCCAATATACTGGCTGACAGATTCAGGAAAAACTTCTCCTCTCTGTCCCCCATCAGTAAATCAGGACATCCCCAGCACCTGCCCCCTACCCATTATCTCTAGGGAACAGGTCATCACTGCCCTCTCAAAGGCAAAAAATACAGCCTCCATGGGACCCAGTAGTAACCCAGGCTGCATCCAACATGAACTCAGGCATGAACTTGCAGCACAATTAGGCACCCTATTCAACCATAGCCTGACTACCAGCTTTGTCCCAGCCAAGTGGAAAACAGCCACTGTCATCTCTTTACAGAAAAGTGGAGTGTCCACCGATCCAAGAAATTATAGATCCATTAGTCTAACTAGCCTGATCTGCGAGGCCATGGAATGGATTATCATGGACCTCATTAGCAGGGACATTGGCAACCTCCAAACACTTGACCTCACACAGTTTGGCTTTGTCAAAGGGAAGGCATATCTGTTAAATCTGGTCGACATCTTTGAGACAGTCACCAAAGCCATGGATGAGGGGAAGATGGTGCGCACTGCCTACCTTGACCTGGCCAAAGCCTTTGACACTATTCCCCACTAGGCCATAGCAGATAAACTCTCTCAACTAGACATCAATCCACATATTTTACCAGATGAGTGGCAAACTAGCTCACTGATAGAACCCACCTAATCAAAATAGGAGAAGCCACCTCAAGCAGTAGACCCGTAACGAGCTGTGTACCCCAGGGTACGGTCTTGGGGCTTCTGTTATTGGGGATATACTTCACTGAGGTGCAGGCCAAAACCAGTGGGCTATGTCTGACCAAGTCTGCAGATGACTGCATGCTGGGAGCAGTCATCAATTTACCAAGTGATGTGGATGTCCTCCAAGAGGGTCTCACCCAAACAAATGACTAGTACCAGAAACATGGCCTTAATCTGAATGACAAAAAATCCTTCATCATCCCCTTTGGGGAGGGGGACGTCCCCACATATCATCACATTAATAACAATGTCCTAAGTACACAATCAGTAGTGAGGGATTTGGGCACCCAGGTTGATAGCAACCTAAGTTTTGACCACAGTGTTGCTTCCGTTGTATGTAAAGCTTTCTACATGGCCCACCTCATTAGTAAGGGTATCTCATCCAGGGACAAAAAGGTCATAGCATCCCTGTATTCTTCCCTTATAAGGCCAATTATTGAGTACGATGCCCCCTTTAGCTTGTACCTCGCAAAGCACATGCAGCAGTTGGAGAGACCACAGAGGTTCCTCACCAAGAGAATCCAGGGCCTCAAACATTTACCCTACACAGATAGGCTAAAAGCCCTGTCCCTCTACTCAGTTTCATACAGACTCCTCAGAGGTGACATCTGTCTGGCATACAAAGCAATCTTACTTAGACCCTGCCTTGATAGGACTTCTGCATATCCACAAGTCAAGCTCCACTCAAGCAACTGGTACGCACAACCTCAACCTGGTCTGTGATATCAATAGGACTTGGTGGGGCAGATTTGTGTCCCAGAGACTTCCCCATCTGTGGAATAGACTCCTTCTCCACATCAAGCAGAGTACCTCATTATCCCTTTTTAAGCACAACCTGGATAGCTGGATGGGAAACAGAAAATACACCCCTGGGATTCCACCTGTGTCCCTGCTGGACAGGGGCTTTGGGTGCTGACTTGTCTAAACATGAGCTAAACTCTTGGCTAAGCTTACAAGGGCCTCAGGGCCAATAGCCTAGTAACCTTCAATGATCCTATGATCCATGTGTGGGGGGGGGACTGTGCATGTATAGTTTTTTTACAAATTATTTATTTATTTATTTATTTATTTATTTATTTATTTTTATGTCTACTATTCTTAATAGAAAATATACAGTTAACAATCTTGATTATCCTATACTTATATTTATGAGTAAGCACTTCACTAGATATAATAATAGTTTTTCAGTACCATATTAATTACAACTGTATGAGTATACTATATGCAATATTTATTTTTTCCTATTTCAGTATTGTGGCCAACATGAAATGCATATCAGTTAGTATCAGTGGATTAAATAATGGTTGTGAAGGGGGTAGTCTATACAAATTTTTAAAAATATTTTATTCACAAGTTATGTTTTACAGGAATCATATTTAATAAAAGAAGATTTGAGCAAATGTAATACTAAACACTATTCTGTATTGACTTGCTGTCATTATAAAAAAAAGAGAAGAGGGGTTGCTATTTTACGGAAAAATTATTTGCCTCTGCCTAAAATCCTGAATATATTTTAGTGACAAAAAAGGCATGGTATGTTCAGTGACTTTTGAGATGCAAAGGAAACTATGCACTTTTATTAATGACTATTGGATACCTGAATTGGGAATATAAACAGTTAAACAAGAGTTGGTGGGAATAATATGAATATCAAAGGGAACATTATTTTTGCAGGTGACTTTAATTCTATTTTATCAGACAAGGATCCCAATTCTAGCTGTAAAAGTAAGAAACTTGCCTCAGTCAAGGCTTTGTTGGAGTTCACTGACCTATATAATATGAGAGATATAAATGAGTTTTCATTGTCAGACTCACTCTTCTTTACAGCTTTCTCACACAGGCATGAGACACATTCACAAATATGTAGAGTATATGTTTCAAATGAGATCACTAGTAGCATAGATAATGTTAAAGTAGTCTCTTGCCCACTGTCAGATCATAACATTATAACATTTAAAGTTAAACTGAACTATAATGATAACATTGCAATTAAAAGTATTCCTGCATATGTAACCAAAGTGAAAGACTTTAAAGAGTTCTTTAATAAAAAAATTCAAACAATTATTGAAATTAATCCCACAGGTAATACCTCAGACATTTTTGTATGGTGCACTTTAAATCTATATCTTTTTGGCAAAATTACAAGTTGGTATGCACAAAAAAAGAAACAATGGGACAAAGAATTGATAGAATTACAGGAGAAAACTGATAAATTAAAATTAGTTAGAAAGAATATAGTAGCTTAGAGGAAATAAATAGCTTAAACAGTAAATATTTAGACATTTTACAACATAAAACTATGATAAATTTAGAAAAGATTAAAACAAGTAGTTATTCTAAAATCCTAAATTTATGCATAAATTGGCTACTAGAGGAAAAATAATTATCAAATCTAACAACATCAAAGGATTATACTCCTCTAGTAGTAAAAAAGAAGGTTACTGAAATAGAAGACATTCTGGATGTTTTCAAGTCTCATTTTAATAAGAGTAATCAACATAACCCAACAACAGATACACAAGATATAATTAAAACATTTATAAAAAAATCTACTGGAAATAGACTGTCAGGGTATCAGATTAAAATAATTGACAAGCCTATATCAATGACTAAACTCAAAATTCAAATTAATAAATTAAAACCCTTAAAACACCTGAAAATGTCAGTACAATACTTGGACTATACAAAATGATGACTAAAGATGCTTTGAGTATTTTACTAGAGGTATTTTTAACAGCTAAAGGACGTATAAAGTTACTGCCATCCTGGAAATACACATCAATATCCCCAGTTTTAAAAACTGACAAGGACTCAACACAATGTTCTTCATATAGACCAATGTCATTATTAAATATATATTATAAAATATTCATGGCAATCTGTGCCTCTAGAATAAAACAATTTCTTCCAATGTTTATAAACAATGATCAGACTGGGTTTATAATGAACAGGAACACCTATGATAATATCAAGAGAATACTCTCAATAATTGATTATGCTAATAATTCAAAAAAGAACTAACTTTATTTAGTCTGGATATCAGTAGTGCAGTTGATTCAGTTAATTTGTAGTACTTACAATTAGTACTGGAGCAGTGTAAATTTTCAAACAATGTTTTACAATTAATCAAACTTCTCTATAAAAACTCATTTGCATACATTAAGATAAGCTCATATCCTTCCCAATCAGTCATGACGACTAAAGGTGTTGTCCCTTGTCCCCATTGCTTTTTGCTCTAGTTATGAAACCTTTTGCAAATTTTATAAGAACAAATAAAAACATCAAAGGCATACTAATAAATAATTATTTAATCACCAAAATACAATTGTTTGCAGATGATATCTTATTAACTTTGATTGATTGCAGTTCTTCTCTTATTACAGTATTCCAAGCAATAGAAATAATCCAGTAGAAATGGGGACTTGGTTTTAATGAGAATAAGACTAAAATATGACCTGTTAATTATATTATTAATAAAATGGATAAGAAATTACATAAATACATTGTGAAATATAGTAAAATAACTTACTTAGGGATAACCTTGTCTGATAATATGAAAGATATAACAACCCTTAATTATAATAACTTAAATTCCATAAAACAAACTCTTGATAAATGGACATTTTTCAGTTAGAAAGAGGGAATCTCCATAATTAAAATAAATTCTATATATAATATGATCTTTATCCATTCCACTCCTAAAAATATATAAAAGAGCATAATTCTTTATTTTTGGAATTTTTATGGTTTAGTAATACATCTAAATTGGCTTTAAACCATCACATTAGAGATTGAACATCGGGTGTTATTGGTCTTCCAGATTTAGAATTATATTCCTTATTACTGGGTATTAAGACAATAATTTCTTAGTTAAATAACAATTACAATGCCAAATGGAAAGATATTCAGGAAGGTATTTGGTATAAATCCAATAATTTAACAAAATTATATACTAAACTAACCAGTAATAAATTTCATTGGTTAGTAAAATACTGTTTTATAGAAAACAAAAACAAACCAGTTAACTCTTATTATATTAACATGATGATAACCTACTCTAAAAAATTCCTTTTCAGGAACCCTGAATATAAAGCATGGATTTTCTTTGTATTTTCAATTGCCTACACACAAAATAGATGTAATTTAACAACAATGACTACATTTAAAGACAAAAATCTGTTATACTGGTATCAATTACAAGTCAATGGGAAAGTTAACTTACTCTTGATATGTTTGAGTTAAGCAAAGACATAAGGTTAGAAATTCAAAATTGTAGACAATTGGTTGAACATAAGAGTAAGTGAATGCAGACAATAGTTAGAAATTATTTCCCCACATCCATTGATTTACTCATTATTCTAATGCACCACAATATAATTGGAAATAAGCTTCTATCTAAAATATATAAGGCACTTAAGAAATCAGTGGTATGCCACAGACAAAACTATTGGGATTATTTTAGACTTGCTAATAATAACTCCCCGAAAGTGAAGATGATTAAAATCTAATACTCCAATCATCAAAACAAACTACTTCATCACTTAGGTGGAGGATATTCTCTTGGAAGTTCTTACACAGAACCTTTATCACACCACATAAAGTTGAATTGATGTTTAATAAAGACATAGGATGCTGGAGATGTAAAGTAAATGTTAAAGCTGACTGGCAGCATATGTTTGACAATTGTATAACTCTTAAAACATATTGGGATTATATGAATTCTCTCTTACAGCCTGTTTTGACGATAAATTTATGTTGACCAAATCTCTTATTTAATTTAATACACCTATTCCCGCTTTTGTCATGAAAATAAAATACACTGTTTTATGGCATATCTTAACATTAACAAGAAAACTCATCACCAAGAACTGGAAGAATCAAACTACTCTTATTATGATGGTATTTGTACACTTGACAACTGAAGTTTATCATCTTGAACTTAACACGATCAAGACAAGAGTATCTAGAATTACCTCTTCATATAATACATGGCTGAAATTCAAAGAACTGCTGGATAAACAGACTTTAATAATTATCTATCAACTTCTCTTATCACTTTTCTTTTTCTGTTTAAAAAGCTTTGGTTTATAGTAGACATCATTGTAAATAGTTATTTTAATTGTTGCTTATTATTGTTCTTTTAGATATGTATATTTGTTTTATAATATTTCTGTCATATATTGTTTTGTTGTTAAAATGTTCAATAAAAACAATTGAGAAAAAAAAGAAAATTTGTTAACCACAGAGTTGATTGAACAACACCAGTGCCTTAGGGTTCCATATAACTGAGCACTGGGACTCACAAGACAAGGGCCTAGTCTGGTTTTGGCCAGTTGAGGTGTATTTATCTGACACTGGCCATGATTTCTTGAATATGAACTTCACTCTGCTTGTGCAAAAATTGTTGGTTTTAGTTTAAAAAAAAAGAAAGAAAGAAACGGGTAGGAATGCTTTTAATGTTGTTTTATGTTAGAGGTCATACCTGAAAAGGGGGCCAGTGGAAAAACTAAGTTGCATGGTAGGCTGAGGTAGAGCAGAATTTCCCTCCATTCCTCCCACCCCCTGCATTCCTGGGCCTTCAGTGTTGTCTAGTTGGAATGTGTGAGTATGAGTGTTTGCAGAAGCTGTACTACTCTGAGTAAAAGTTACATGAGATTTTTGGCTTGGACAAGGCTGCCAGTTGAGCAGGCTATTATGGCACTTGGTATAAAGAGGTTGTATTTTACGGTGGTTTGGTATACTATCATTGCTTAGTTGTTCTTTGCATGGTGTTAAAATATGGTTATATATAATGAAGAAGGTTGCAATGACAATCTGGTTTGGTTCATAAGTTCATAGGTTGGTACTAGGCTATCGGCCCTAGGGCCTATACAAGCCTAGCCATAAGAATTCTCTGGATATTTCTTCCCACAATATTTACTTACCTGGACCCATGTGTAGCAGGGAGACTGACGTGATCCCTGGAGTGAATTTCCTATCTCCCATCCAATCGTCAAGGTTCCTTTTGAAGTGGGCCAAGGAGGCATTCTGCTTGACATGTATGGGCAGTCTATTCCAGAGTATGGGGTGTCTCTGGGTCAGGAATCTATCCCTCCAGCATGTTTTTCTTTATTGTAATGACAAGGTTTAGATCCCTGGAGCATGCGGCTCTGTGGGATTGGAATTTCTTTAAGTGGAGCACGTCCAACAGCTCAGGGTTTGATATGGTCTTGTATGTTAAGCAGAGATCGCCTCTGAGTAGACAATATGCCACAGAGTATAGCTGGAGTTTTTTTACACGGTCAGCATAGGGCATCTGCATTAGGCATGTGATTTTTTTAGTGAGATATCTCTGCGGCCTTTTCAGCTGTTGCAGATGTTTTGTGAGGTGCATACCAAATGGGGAGTTGTACTCTATAATGGGTCTAATGAGGGATGATTACAGTGGGACAATGACCTCCTTTTTTCTGGATGAAAAGGCCTTAGTGATGAGGTGTGCCACATAGAAGGATTTCCTGACTGTTGTGGTGATGTGGTCATCAAAGGTGAGACCACAGTCCACCTGTGTCCCTAAGTCTCTCATCTCACTTTCAGTGTTTAGTGTACTGCCACCTATGTGGTAATTCATGGGTACATGTTTTTTTCCCAAAGGGGATAACTATACATTTCTTGGCATTAAGCTTGAGCCCATGGCTCTGGCACCAGGCCCCTGTTTCTGTAAGGCCCTTTTGTAGAATATCCACATAATTTTGGGATTCAGTAATGGCTCTCAGTTTGCAGTCATCTGCAAACTTTGTTAGCCAGAGTCCCTTAGTGTTGGCCTGTACTTCAGAGAAGTAGATGCCAAACAAGAGTGGTCCCAGTCTGGGTTTTGTCAGTAAGCCAGTTGGCAACCCATCAAGTGACATAGGGATTTATGCCCAGCTTAGTAAGTTTCTCTATAATTCCAGAGTTGGGGATGGTGTCAAAGGCCTTGGCAAGGTCCAGATAGGCTGTGTTGACCACCTTACCCTTGTCCACAGCTCTGTTGACTGTTTTGAAGAAGGCAACCAGGTTCTGGAGACAAGGTTGGCACTTCACAAACCCAAACTGGGTGGGGTCCAGTTTTTGAAGGTTGCCAATGTCTTTTTTTTATAAGTTCCATGATAATGCGTTCCTTGCCCTTACAGATCAGGCTCATCAGACTGATGGGACAGTAGTTACCAGGATCCAAGGTGAATTCCCCCTTGTAGAGTGGGATAACTGCAGCTGTGCGCCACTCAGTGGGCACAAAGCCTGAGGTGAGGCTATGATTACATATGACACTTAGGTGAGGTGCCAGTGCATTTTATAGTTCATGTAGTACATAGCCCGGGATGTCATCTGTTCCCATGGATGCTGTATTCTTAGCTTTGGAGAGTACAGTTTCTACCTGCGTGGCCATGATTATCAGAATTTGGCAATCTTTTGGCACTGAGATAGCCCCTTTAGGGGGTGAGAAGGAGGTGAAGTTGGCACTGAATCGATCTGCCAGGATACTGCAAGTATCCTTGGGATCAGTATATTTAATGCCATTCTGTTGTAGCTCAGAGCAGATCTGAGCATTGCCATTTAGATTCTTGACATAACTATAAAATGCCTTGTGGTTGTCTTTGGAATCTTTGGCAATTTTATTTTTATAATTAGCTTTGGAGAATTTTATGAGGGATCTCGGGTTTTTACTGAGGCTGGTAAGGAAGTTTTCTGCATCCTGGGATTTTCCTCTTTTCTGCAACAGTTTCTTCCTTCTGTTGTATAGTTTTTTATGGCAGTGGACCATCAGAGTGGCTTCCTTTATTTGGAGGAGAGTGTCTTGGTTCTATTTGGGATGGCATGATTCATGCACAAGTGGATATGCTCGTACAGTGCCTTAGTGTAGGATTCAGCAGTCAAACTTTCAGCTCCCGTCTGCAAGGGTGTCATGAAGTTTGTCACTTCTGACTTGAATAGCATGAAGTTGGCTTTGGAGAAGTTTTTTTATGGAGGTTTCCTTACTGCGGGTGGGGGTGGGATGTGGATGGCAAGGGTGATTTGCTTATGGTCAGACCTGACCATTGAGGGGGTGACCACTGGTGTGGAGCATCTATCTCCCATGTTGGTAATGACTAGGTCTAGGATATTGGAGCCCCTGGTGGGACTATGAATTAGTTGATCCAGGGCATTGGAATTTACGAATACCAAGAACCATTGGGAAAAGGTGTAGGTACCTGAGTAGTTTTCCCAGTTAATGGCAGGGTAGTTGAACTCACCCAGTATTAGGGTGTTTGGTTGTATCTTAATATTTTCAAATATGTTTAGAAAGGTGTAGTGAGAATCTTGGGGCATGTTGGGGGATCTGTAGCAAGCTACAATTTGGATTGCAGTCTTACCTAGTGTTAGTTGCACCTGGAGATTTCAGATGCATTGTGTTGGGCAACTAGCCTGGAGGTGTGAATATCCTTGGTGAATATGGACACTCCTCCACATTTAGTATTTCAGTCTTGGTTTGGTGGCTGAAAGGTGTGGTAAGAGTTGTAGCCTGGTATTGCAAGGGTGCTCTCTGGAGCCTTGAACCAGGTCGCAGTTACTGCACAGATATATTGATGTTCTCCATTTTTAGGAGTTTCTTGAGAGAGTGCATTTTGAGGTGTAGACTTCTAGCATTGAGTAGTATTACCTTCAGATTTTGCATGCTATTGATTTTGCATGGTTATTGATGTTATGAAGTGGATCTAATGCAATTGTCTTTTGGGTTGCAGAGTCATTTATGATAGCTCTGCAAGCTGGGTAGGATGTGTCTGGGTCATTTACGCCTGAGCTGGTGAGTGTTTCACCATGGTTTTGCTGAAGTAAAGAAGGATTGCCCTCCTTCCCTCCTAGGGTGGGGTAGTTTGCCAAGGTGGGATGGAAATCCCCTTTTTGCTCCTGTCCCCCACTTTTTTGAGGTTTCAGGGAAATTTGGAATTTGTTTTAGTATGAGCATGTTTAGAAGCTGTACTCCTCTGGGTACAAGTGACATGAGGTTTTTGGCTTGGACAAGAATGCTGGACTGGTGAGTTTTTATGCCACATGGTGTGAAGATGTAGTGTTTTATGTTGGCTTGACATACTGTCATTGTTTTGTTTTTCTTTCCATGGTGTTAAAATATGGTTATACACAATAAAGAAGATAAAAATGGTTAGGTCATTGCTGTTTAGGAGTGGATATGGCACATAATAATAATTTTTTTGAACAAAAGATGGGCATGAGATGGGAAAAGTGATCCCTGCAATCTTTACTGATGTTATGCTTCTTAAACCTTTTCTGTCTGTATATACTAAACCTTTACTACAGTTCTTGATAACATCTACTACTATGGCACTGCTAAACTTTATTACTTTCCAAATTACATATCTTCCTTCAGTATACCTTCCATAATAATGTCACATTGTCTTTTTTTTTAATTTCTCTTCACCAACCAAAGGTTATAAACAAAATATTGACATCCCAGGTATTTAACATGCAAATAATATACAGAGAAGTTTACTTCTATAAAAAATTATTTGCGAGCAAGTAATATAAATGCATGTAAATGAATGCTATTTCACTACCAATGTAAAGATCTACTATTGAACATGTAAATTATTTTGGTCCAATTACTTACTTGTACTGATATCTCCTTACAGTGTGCATTGTATTGTAAATGGTTTCTTTCCAATCAAACTATCCTGGTAAACCAATACAGATAAGTATGTATACATATACACATGCATGCATATATAAATGACTACATACATAATGGGGAGAATTCAATAAAACCTGCACAGATTAGTTTTTCATGTAGGCACAGTGGCAAGGAGCTTACATGGAAGTAAGGAGCTGTACGATCCAGTAAACAGAGATGAGGGGCATGCATGAGCATGCCAACATGGAAGTGTCCATGGCATGCACATCACCTCATAAGCAGATGAATTACATACAAACTATGGTGCTGGAGCAATCCAGCAAGCAAATTGTTAGCTCTGCAGACCACATATTGGTGTCCAAAGTGTACATGGAAAATTTCCATGTACAAAAAAAATAAAAAAGTGAACAGGCACTGTAAAAGCCCAGTTAGAAGGTGAGAAATAGTATAGCAAGCACATATATGTGCAAAACTATGCCCCTTGTGTCCAAACAGGAATGAAAACTAATGTAATATAAATATTTTAATACCTATATTATGTCTGTGTTGTGTGCAGCAGTGTGCAATCATGCCATTATGCAAAAAAAAAAATAGAAAAGTGTAAAAATGGAAAATAATAAATATGTGAGGATAATGCATTATAGGGCTGTGCATGGAGTAAGTACAATGGTAGATTTATCTGGCTGCTATGGAGGCAGGTCCTGGAATAGTGTAGTATCCAGGTTGTGTTCATGGATCTGTATGCAAATAAGCTGGGGTTACTGAATAAAAAAAATGGGATATCATGTCCAAAGATAAAATCCATGTAGACTCAGAACCTTATTGTTGTCCACAGGAGAGTTTGTTTAAGCACATTGAAGCTCGTTTGCATGGTAAGCCTATCAACTAAGCAGGGGGGATGTGTCCAGTGATACTAAGCTTTGTTTAGCTTTGGGGCACATGTTTTAGGTGGTTTGAGCTGTACTGAGTGTGCCTGTTCATGAGAGTGTGTCTATTGACTGCTGAGCATTGTTTATATATGCGGCATGGGGTTTTTTGTGCTGCTCCACAGTATTTAACAGGAAGGCTGTTAAAAAAAGGATAGAAAATTGCCTAGAAAAGCCAATTATGTATAAATTACTGATGACCGCTGTCCCACTTAAACTGGGCTATTCAACCCCCTCAGTGATGTACTTGGCAGGTGGAATGCATCATAGCCAATCACACAGACTGCATATTCAGCACAGCACTATAAAGTATGCATACACCCTGCAATCTGATTTTTCCCCAGTACTGTACACCATTGGAGTACAGACTTGGGAATTTTAATTTATAGAATGCTAGGGGCTGCTGCAGCTCTGCAACAGCTGTATGTGCTAGATGCTGAGGTCACTGCTGATGCTGCTGCTGAAAATAGGCCTAGACTGAGAAGGAGAAGAGTGTTCGGGCCCAGGGTAACCTTCCAGGAACTACATGATCTGGACATTGTAGAGCACTACAGGGTGGACAGGGACATACTACAAGAACTCACTGAGCTCTTCCTCCCTCAACTCAAGCACAGAGTCAATAGAGGGGAACCCATCCCAGTGGAAACAAATATATATGTAGCCTAGGATACTAGCTACAGGTATTTTCGAAAGACCACATGGGGACATGATGGAGGTCTCACAGGCATCAACATACAGGGTACTCCACCAGATCCTGGATGCCATGCTACCACATGCCAATGAGCACATTGATTTTCCCTTTAACCTTGAGGAGAGGGCTAGCTGTATGCTTCCATTCTACCATGTAGCACACTACGCTGAGGTA
Organism: Protopterus annectens; assembly: GCF_019279795.1. Taxonomy (NCBI): domain Eukaryota; kingdom Metazoa; phylum Chordata; order Ceratodontiformes; family Protopteridae; genus Protopterus; species Protopterus annectens. The sequence continues at coordinate 598,549,818 of NC_056732.1, forward strand.
CTGGGTGCCATCAACTGCACTCATGTACATATCAAAACACCACATGCAGAGGAGGGTAGAGTCTACATCAACCGCAAGGGGTATCACTCCATCAACTGCCAGGTCATGTGCAGGGCCCAGGGCATTATTGTGAATGTGTGTGCTGGGAGCCCTGGCAGTTATCATAATTCCCATATCTGGTGTGCATCACAGCTGTACTAGATGTTTGCTAGGTGGGACATCCCATATGGCCAATCTACTGGGGGATGCCGGCTATGCACTGGAACCGTGGATGATGACACCCATTAGATATGCATACACACCCACAGAGCAATGCCATAATGAGCACATGCACAAACTAAGAACATCACAGAGTGTGTGTTTGGGTCGCTCAAGTCAGGGTTTCAGTGCCTCGATATATTTGGTGGACCTCTGCAGTACTGTCCAGTCACATATGCACATATGTTCACAATATGTGCCATGCTACACAATATGATGTGGTGGAAACAGCTACAGCAGGATCAGCAGAGGGAAGGAACACACAGCCCCCACTAGTGCTTAGATCCCCACAGCTATACAAACAGGGGGATTCAGAGGAGGAACACCTGGAGGCTGTCCCTGTAGGCAGATGTAGGCATGCCAAGTATGTCCTGGCCTTGGTAAAGAGGCAATGTATAGCACATGCACTGACAACCTAAGGTCTTAGGGACAGACACCTTACTCCAACTCGCATACATAGTAAAAAGGAGCCAGCCACACCACACAACCTGTACCTTACCATGTATTGGCTGTGTACTGCATGCATCAGACAGAGTCTGCCCTGAAATATAGACTCTCAACCATTGCATTCACAAGGTAAGTCAGTCTCCTTTACAACAAATGTACGGGGTACTAGACTATGATAGCATATGTATGGACCTGCTGCATGTATGCAAGGGAATAGAGTGGGCTGCTTGGCTACTTCCAGTGAAGTGACAGCTACATGGGATCACAAATAATCTGTCCAGTACTGAATGCCTCATAATATGCATTAGGCCACATGGCTGAAAAACCCACTGCAGTATGCAAGAAAAATGCCAAACAGCAGGGTCATATGTCAGATGCACGAATGTCAATAGCAGAGTCCCCTACTGCCAACACATCAGTATTTCCATACAACTGCAGTAACAGTATGTTTAAAAGGCTATATCAGCAGACCACACAGTCCAGGGGCTGTCACAAAGAACCTGGCCACATGTATTATTTTTTAACAAACCACAGAGGTCACAGCAGGACTCACAATTTATGTCTGTCTGCTACTGATATTGTGAGAACTTAAACCTCACTCTTCAGTGTCTGGTGTGGCTCACTGGGCAAAGTACATTAGCATGGTTGATGGTGTTGATGGTTCGAAGCTGGCTGCACCTACAACTTTTGCATGTGATGTACTTGTATGCTAGGAGTCCTACAGACTGTCAATATGCCACAATCTGCTATGGCAAGAAAGCTAAAGCTGGGCAAAGCCAGAGACAATGGAGGACAGAGGGACAAACATACAGATATTATACATGATCTGGGTCACCTTGTAGGTGGCTAGTATAAAGGCAGGTTGCAACAGGTCAGATTAGCAGCAGGATGTAAAGGCCATCATGTAACTGTTGCAGTACCTACAACAATTTAGTGGGCTCCATTTAGTAGTATATACCTGGAAAAACAACACTGTATGAGGAACAGAGCAGGTATATGAGGCAGAATGCTTGACATACTTCAAAAACATGTAGAGCGAAAGGTATGTAGACTGTCACCCTCTGTGTGGTGTTACATCATGTACCCCTGTCACATCATAGCTACAACCACCTAGAGCAGAAAACCTGGGCAAAGCTATGAGCAGTAGTGGGACAGAGGGCCAAATATAAGAAGAAAGATCAAGTACTGGCCAGACAAATGTAGAAAGTTCAGAGAATAACAGGTCCCGTATTAGCATGGGTTTCCAGAGGTATATGGAGTGAGTAACTCAAATGTCTGTCAGGATTTCGTAATGTCAATCTATAATGCTTTGTCAATAATGTACCAAAAAATCACAATGCTATGTACAATGTAACATACATATGATACAAAACTCTCTACATTCTATTACGATCTGTACAGTTGAGAGGTATGAGACATATATTACATTCAGCACATAGCCTGGGATTGCCTTGGACAAAATATCATGAAGATGCTGGAGTGCTGAAGCAGGTACAGCAGCCAATTGGCTGCAGCACATAAAATCCTGGACTGGAGTACATGTAGGTCTGGCCTGGAGTCACCTTGTAAGTACTGATAGTCACATTGGGCATGTTCCTACAGTTAGCTAACTTCAACTCATGTCTGATGCATCATCTGCCTAAGGAGCTGATAGGTAAAAAGATGTTTGTGCATATAGATAGCTATGTATATGGATCTGTCTCTCCCTATCCCCCTTTATGTTATATAACTAACACACACATACACACGCACACACACACACACACACACACACACACATACACACACACACACACACAACACACACACATATGTCGAGAAAGAGAGAGCTACATAAATTGTGTAGAGTGATTTAGACCCTCCACATATATATATATAGCACAGTCACATACCATATATTCACAGCTACAGTTACATCCATGATATGTATATATATATATATATATATATATATATATATATATATATATATATGTGTGTGTGGGGGGGTGTATGAATGTCCACACTTACATGCAGAATGCTGGGTTTATCTGCACCTACACACACAACAGTTGTCTAATGGTAACAGATCAAGGGTAAATCATGACAGAATCCACCCAACCACCCTGTAGACAGACAAAGGTGAGCAGGTGCTGTAATGTGCAATGCCTTCAACACAGGACTTGGACAGATCATACTGTCAATGGCAATTGTCCACCTAGCAAACTTCAACCAGCCAGACATGGTGAAACTGGTACCTGTACACACAAAGCAGGGGTATTAACAGGTACCCCACTTCTAGGACTCTAGGTACACTAACAGCATAAAGCAGGTCCATTCTGCAGGCCACACATGCTGCGTAATACAAGGACACTTTGCGTGATCTACAAGTATTGTGGCTGCAACCACATGTAAAACAGATATAACTTGTGGCACATGCAATAAGTACTGCAAACTATAGTGTGTGATAGTAAGTAGGTAAGGGTTCTAATCTCACTTCAGCCACTTTGTGTGTGTTTGTGTTTGTAGATAGTTCCCTTACAGCAGTACAGACAAGCCCATCTGGCCTATGTCTGTGCCATGGTTAATTATTTTATGGCCCTGTGACTAGCGTCCTCCTGAACATTGCCCTCCATGTCAACACCTGCTGATGTAATCCAGCTTAACAGCACTGGCTGACAATCTAATAACAGATTAGCTCCATGGCGCATGTGATAAGTAGATAGTGCTATAGTGTATACTACTAGAAAGTTAGGGGTTCTAATGCCACAACTGGCAACTGTGTGTGTGTGTGTGTGTGTGTGTGTGTGTGTGTGTGTGTGTGTATATGTGTTGTGTGTGTGTGTGTGTGTGTGTGTGTGTGTGTGTGTGTGTGTGTGTGTGTGTAGAAATATATCCTCTTGCTGTAGTGTATACATGCCTGTATTGCCTATCTCTATTCAATGGTTATACATTTTAAGGCCCTGTGACTGTCTGTAAAACTCCCCATTGCCTCCTTTACAAGGCCTGTCGATGTCTTCCACCTTAACAGCACTGGCTGACAATCTAATAATAGATAAGCTCCGTAGCGCATGCGGCAAGTACATAGTGCTCTAGTGTATACTACTAGATAGGTAGGGTTCCTAATCTCACAACTGGTGACTGTGTGTGTGTGTGTGTGTGTGTGTGTGTGTGTGTGTGTGTGTGTGTGTGTGTGTAAATATATTCTCATGCAGCAGTACACATATGGCCATATGGGTGACCAATGGTCATGCATTTTGCTGTCCTGTGACTAGCTGCTGATCATAAATAGCCTACATTTCCCTAGGCACTGTTCCACACATATACACCCAAGTAATCACTCATATATACAGCCATACCTTGCTGATGTCATACACCTGCTGTGCTGCTATGCCATTCTGTGCCACTGTATTGCTGCAAAGTCTCTATAGCTCAGCTACTCAGACCCCTGGAACAGAAATATATGCAGTTATGTGAGACATCAGTCTGCAACACTACTGACAGTCTAACATCATGCAACAAACATACACAAACTTTGATGTGTACGCATGACATATGCTAGCATACAGCACCTGTCATGGCCACAGCAGCTCACATGGCACAACACTACTGCACTACAAAACCTACATGTAAAGTAATATAGTCTCCCAGTGCATCATACATATATTTGCATGTCCCTGCATCAATGGCATGGATGACAGGGATGTGGCAAAGGCATCATCACATGCACAGGATGTGGTGTGGGGATGCCAGATGCCTAGGATCTGCCAAACAGTTGACAGCATGTGTGCGAGTTGGGAAGGGGTGCTGGTTAGGTGGGCCATAGAGAGGTGCCATTTGTACCTGCTGGTGACCTGCATGTGACAGTGATATTTGAGTGTGTGCATGTACACAGTCAAGTCCAGTGCTAGACCTACACATGTATATGTTGGACAGCTGTGGACTGTACATGGCAGAGTGGAGAGTTCACCATCTCTGGCCAAGAACACGGGAACTGGCTCTGCTGGGAGTGGCACTGGCACCGCCATGCCCAGGGTCAGATGCATTGCCAGTAACTGATGGCCACTGCTGTCAGCTGGGTCCATGTCTCCCACAGGACCACTCAGGACCACGTGCCTATGGCCTATCATGTTGTGGTGTGGACAGCACACTCCCTTCTGTGGTGTTGGAGGTACTGCCACTATGGGGGCATGAATGTTCATGGTGATATGGACTCTCAGCAGGTGGTGTTGCTGACCTTCATCCACTTGTCTGAAGACCTACTCCATCCAGATGTTCCAGCACAGACATTGTGTCATGAAACACTGACATTGTTTTAGCCCACCGTCTGCCCACTACATCAGTGAAGTGATCCATGGCTTCACCAATGCAGTGGAGGCAATCACGGATGTCAGATTGTGTTGCATCCATAATCCTGAGCATCCATCTGGTGTTGCATTTGGAACATGCTTGTGCCTTCATGACGGACCAAATCATGTGACAGGTAACTCATGATGTGACACCTGTGACAGGTGGTGCATGAGTAACAGTTCTCCTTCAAGCACCCCTGTCAATCTGCCTATGTGAGACATCTCCAGCTGTCTGCCTATGACCAGTGTCTACACTCACTAATGCCATAGTTGTCCCACTGTTCTGTTTGATGTCACCACACTCTGTCCTATATCTGTGGCCTCAGATGACTAGGTACATGTGGGCATACTGACTGTGTGCGGGGACAATGGGGGAGGAAGTGGAATGTCAACCCATGGGACAGATTCAGCCCCAAACAACCCCACCTGTGCCTCACTATGGCTACCACCATCATCAGCGTGTGATGACACACTGACATCAGGTTGTGAGGGGGACAGACTCTAACACCATGTTCATCTGTGAGGAGGAAGAAAAGATTACTACATTACTACCTGCACTATTATGTATAGTAATCCACACAGACACATACATGTGAGGAGCCACAAATGCATGCATATCACACATACTATGTCTGATCCCATGCACAACACACAAACACACAACATACACATACAAGACAGGCTCTTTATAACATGCACTGCAGTCACATCTGGTTAATGCTACCAGTACGATACACCTGTGAGATAAGCAATATGTCAGTGTATCTGATAGACCTACCCCTAAAACTAAGCAATATGTCAGTGTATCTGATAGACCTACCCCTAAAACTTAGTCCACACTTTGTGACCATACTATGCCAGTTATGGTATCACTGCCTCAGGTATGTACCATTCCTATATTGCGTGTGAACAGACATCTGTGAGTGATCACCTCCTGTATAGCAGGCTGCATAGTCCTTCACAACATTTAGTGCAAATGTGTTAATGCTCCTGCAAATACACAAATGTGATTATCCATTCAATACACTTAACTGATCCACAATTGAATGCACTTAACTGATCCACAATTGAACATACAACCTAGTCTGCTCTGGCTAAGCATAGGTCAAACTGGCAGTCCTTAACATTCTTAGGGTATATATCATCCGTAAAACAAGAGTATCACACTTACCAGATACAGGACCTTGGACCCTGGTCAAACCTGACAGACCCATGGAAATGTGAAGGAGATGTATTGACAGCATTACCAAATGTGGCATTGTTACAAGGTAATATGTGTGTATATCCACATGTACAGCAGCTAATGTGATACCCACTACATTGATGGCATTCTGCGCATGTGTGCACAACTGTGCATTAACCCCCCCCCCCCCCACACACACACACACACACACACACACTCACACACAATGCAGATAAACCTGATGCACATGTGCTGGTATGCAGAGGTTGCCACAATGACTGATACAGTATTACAGTGATGAACACAGGAAGCTTACCTGGACACTCATAGGATGTGGATGCTGTGGCACCCATTTCCAGGATGTATGGGGTGATGGATGCTTGTGAGCTGGTGGTTGTTCCCTGGTTCACCAGGAATTCCTCTGTGGCCAACAGTGGTTGTTCTGCTGCAGGCCTTCCACTGGTGGCAGCATGGTCCCTAGTCACAGCGGCTGTCCTTTACTGTGCAGCATTGATCATATCTGTGGCCCGGTGTTAGACCTGCTCATAGGTCCTGCCCTGTTGGCCTATATGGTTGACTGCCTTGGTGAGGTCAGCCCACAGTGCTGCACATTGTTCATGATGCTGGCGACCCCTGGACAGCAGAATGTTATGATGCAGTCTGAGGCCATCCAGGATAGCATTATTTTCAGCGGCTGAAAATGGCGGCCGCCTTCTTCAATACATTCTTCCTGAAAGACAACAAGAGGGGAACACATCACAAGACCAGATACATGGATATCTACTATCAACAGAGACTGCACAACCAAAATGGCCTGCACTATCCACTGCTGCCTCCCAAGTTATACCCCGCAGTCTGCCAACACACTACGCGTGTGTCTATCACCAACATAGTAGCAATACCAGTTATGTCCATGTGTACCATGACATAGTCTGCTGTATGTTTCAACACCCACCAATGCCATCTACTGTGGTGTGTCCCCTATGGGCAAAGTCCCACTACTATTTCATACAGCCACTGTCACACAAATAGGTGTGTGTTATTACAACTATATGGGGACAGTCCAGCATTACCAGTGTGCCAGAATGACAGACAGCAATGTAAACCTGCTATAATATATCTTCCCTGTAGGCATAATACCTCTCCAGTACACAGATGTTTGCATAATGTGGTATGTGTGCCTGATATATGTGGTCATTTTGTCACATACATGTGGATGTCTGGCAAATGGCTGGCCAATAACTGATGGATGTTGTCAGAATATAGAGAATCTGTCTGTCATACACCAGACCTCTCAGAATACATTTATGCTATAGTAACATCTGTTAGTCTATTCATAGCATTATTTTGTATGGCCAATATGTACACTCTATCGCTGAGGTTGGGCATATGTCCCCCCACTAATAATGGCTATGAGCTCAATACCTATTGTAGAGGGTTGCATGCTATGTTAGCCTTAGCTGTCATGTGATGAGGTACGATTATCAACAAAAGAGTGACCTAGGGACTGTCAGGGGCACCTTTACAATGTCTGAACTATTCCTTTGTGACATTCACAGACTGAGAGGAACTGAATAACAGTACATCATGTGATATTACAGCAATGTCCAACCTTATTTGCTGTCAATATGTCTAACTGATAATCCACTAGCTTTCATACAGAGGCAGACCATTGTAGGAGGGAGCGAGAGGGCCACAGCTGTGAATTGATTCAAAGCATGCACAGCTGAGAGGCCTGCCTGTAGCTGTTGGACAGCATAGCATCACCAACATGTCATTCCCATAGATGTGCTACAGGCCTACAGTTGTAATCCCTACTCCCCATGCTGCCTTCCTCCCATCTGTATCCCATTATATGAGACCTGTACTACATACCAGGTAGAGTGACATAATCCTTTTGTGAAGAAATCCTCAAGAAAAGTCTTGCTAAATCATAGTCTGTTTTGATAAGGCAACATTCAGACCTGTTTCCCATAGTCAGTTGATTGCCTTTTGTAGGTAATGCTCACTAACAGATCATTTCCTGTGCACCAGTCTGTGGCTCAGCCTTGCTAATGGCATCCAAAACAGCTGGGTTGCAGTTTCATTATCCAATGACATGGCTCCACAGTGGAATATTTTCAGCCTTCATGTAGAGCTTGGCCACATTCCTAGTCTCTGAGATCGATATTAGTGAGGTGTGGAGACTACAGCATCACAGAAAGTAGTTACAAATACTGTCCACTGTTGAGATTTATGAGGTATATCAACAGTTTTGCATGCTATGTTCAGCCATTGACCCATGGTATTGTGATTATCTGCAGTTCAGTGTTAAAACATTGTGGGTTGAGGTCGAGGGAGAGACATATGAGTGTCAGATGTCATACCCATCAGAATATACATGCTGATGCAGTATCTGCTATTCTATCAGCTCACTATCTTTGTAGGGGCAAACTGTGAAACATGTCCCTGTCACTGGACCTTTGACCCCCCCCCTTTATGCATGGTTTTGTCTGGATCCCTTGTTCTGGGGGTGTGAGGTATGATAGGTCTGTAGTAGGTAGCTTAACACACAGCTGTATATGTTGCAGGCTCCAGCTGGTGCTGCAGCCTAGGACACATGGGGTGGGGTGTGAATACTTTGGAGGACAGCAAGCTGTACATGTAACTGAGGCAGTGGTGTCAGCTCTGTCATTACAGTAGAGCCAGAGCGAGGGTACTCTTTACAGTCCACTCAAAGGATGTGCTTAAGGTGCATCTGTTATATAACAGTGCCAATCACAGAGTAGTAGGCTACACAAATATGTGTAGTGTTTCCCCACCTACATGCCTTTAACTTACAAACATGGGTAGCAGTTAATTCAGTAGCAGCAATCTGTTTCGGTTAAAATTGCATGACTCAGTCATTATTTGCTGTAGTGACAAGAATGTAACTGAAGTGCAACACACTGGATTCAAACCCAGGACTGTGGGTGGCAAAACATACCACATGCAAGACATTTAACAGACTAAACTACTGAGTCAGTGCTGCAGCATGTGTATTTGCAAGATATATGTGCATGCATACAGTCTGTGACACACATTGTCTGCATCCATCATTATGACCATGGCTTTCAAAGGCAGTTGTGCAACAGGATCCCAATTGTACACATATGTACTTTGCCATTGCTGCCTTAGCTGGTGTGTTTACAGGTATTGCTGATGAAAGGGGATGGATACCTGCTATCATACCCATCAACCTGTTAGAGCAAGAACTGTGGACAAAGTCATACACACAAGTGGGACAAAGTCCAAAACTAGGGACAATCTTTACATATTGCACCTTCAAATGTAGATTGTTGACAGAATAACAGCGTTTGCATTAGCATGTGTTTGCTGAAGGGTATGAAGTGTGATACTCAATTGTCCGTCATGATTTCCTCACCTCAGTCTTTGAAGACTTGCCAGGACTTTGCCAGAAATACACAATGTTATGAAACCCAGGTCAAAACTAGCGGGCAAAACTGTGGACAGTCTGCAACAATCTGTAGAGTTGACAGGTATGCCTGTTATCACAGGCCTGATGTACATCCATTATTATTTATTTGGCTGTGTCCTGGCATAGTGTTTGCATTACAGACCCAGGTACACACCCATTTTTCACACAAAGACCAACCAAGGAAAAGGAACACTAAGAAAATCCAAAGGAAAACGTGGTCCAAAACTGAAAAGAATTTATTCAATAAAACAATAAAATAAAACAAACAGAATTGACCTAGGTTTCGTCCTTGTTAAAGACTTCTTCATAATACATACCAAATCCATACTAATCTATTTATATTAACACAAGCCACACCCCTTAATGAAACAATTAAATCTTAAAATTCACTTCTTATACATTAAAAATATAAAAATAAATGTGTGAACAATGTAATATTCAAAATGTGTTTTAAATATTTAATCTAAAAACATTAATATATATGAATAAAAAATAAATAATAAATAAATTATATATATATATATATATATATATATATATATATATATACACACATATATATGTATGTATTATAAATATACTTGAAATTTTACCATATAAAATGCAACATCACACAAAACTACCCTGTGATATATTTTAACCTTAAAAAAAGGTTTAATAGAACAATAATCATTTAGACCAGGGTATTTGTGTGCATCCAACCTAATCTGACATCTAAGTTCACATAAATCAAGATAAATATCCAAGATTTTCCCCTGTGAATCATGTTTAATTTGTTGCACCACACAAAACTTGAATTCATGAGTTAGATTACTGGCTACATGCCTGGCTAATGCATTAGTGGATTTTAAATGCTTAATATCCAAAAGATGCTCTCTTACCCTTTCTCTAAAATTTCTACATGTTTTCCCTATATAAAATGCCAGACATTGTTGGCATTTAGCAACATAAACCACATTTTTGGAAAAACAATCATAATGGCCTGAAATATAAATATTGTATTTATTAATGGTAAAAGTATTACCTGTGGCCATGATATGTGCACAAATAGAACATCTGCCACATTTAAAATTACCAATAGTTCTATTAGTCTCTAAAATCTTCGAGTTAGAGCATCTTTCGAATATATCCTTGAATGCACAGTCTTTCCTAAAAACCTAGGTCAATTCTGTTTGTTTTATTTTATTGTTTTATTGAATAAATTATTTTCGGTTTTAGACCACGTTTTCCTATGGATTTTCTTACACACCCATTTTTCCCATTATATGTACTTGCAGTCTGTCTGTGGCAATCAGTACATTTGTCTGGAAACATCTATTTTAATTCAGAGCTGAGTGGCCTAGTGGACTAATGCCCAATGCTGTAGTTGAAAGGGGGGTGGGTTTGAGATGTGACAGGGGTGATTATTTTGCTGATCTACCTAACACTGTGAAAAACACTTAAGAGCATTAAGGCACTTTTAAGCACTGTTAAGCAGATTTGTGCAGGTTTGCACAGTCTACCGCTTAGCTCTGCATAAACCTGAATTAAAAATTATAAAAGAAAAGAAAAAGGGATGATAGAACAGTGGTGAAATGGGGGCAAGCAGGGGGGAAAAGCATACTGAAAGGCAGGTAGGGTTGTGCAGGAAGGGTGTAGGTAAGTACCATAGCTCTCCATTTCTTGTACAGCAACAGCTGTGCAGGTTTTGCAGAATTTGGAATTTGCAGCCTCACACCCTAAAGAGAGGGATGAGGGCAACATAAATGTGTTCATTAATTAATGTAATAATTATTTGTGTCCAGTGGACATGCATGTTAAAATGGAAAGCTATGTACAGGGTGCTATTTTTTTTTTTTTTTTGTGAGACAGCTGCCCAGCTTTTTTATGGAGAGAGTGGAATGTTGGGGGAGGGATGTAGGTGCATTTAGGAAGGTAGGTTGGGTAGGAGAGGTTGCATTTGCGGAAAGACAAGACATATAAGACAGCTGACAGTGACGGTGTGTGACACATGAGGTGGAAAATACCTTGGACAGGGAGGGCATTGTGGAATCTGAGGTGCATGTGCCTCCAGATGGCAACAGCATGACTGGGATCCCCATTGTATGTTACTATTATTTCAGCCATTTCTTTTACTTTATATATTAATAGGACATTGGTGGTAATGATTTCAACAGTCTGTGACATCTGAATAAAACACTTATTTACACAAAAATATGAGGTAGCTCACCTATTTACCCGCAGTTCCTGTGGAGAGAATGATGTATGTAATTATTAAGTGATTGCTACCATAATATTTCTGGTAGGCATAGGGATAGAACCCAATAGTTGTTCCTGCAGGGGACATGTGCATCACATATAGTAATTGACTTCAGCAAACTTTCCACAACACACCAGGCATACAGCCATACCAGGAGTGCATATTTTATTTGTTTTATGTCAATATATGTTATTATTACTGCACATATTTCCTTTATTGTATGCATTACTAGCACATTTATGGTAATGATTTTAACTGTCTGTGAAATTTGAATAAACAATCTTACACATAATATAGGCTACCTCACACATGTACCAGTATTCCCTAAAGAGAGAATATCTGTCATCATAACATATCTGAATCAGTAATATTTATTAGTATATAGCACTGGATGTGAACCTTAGTCTGTGTGTAAAAATGCACTTCGTACACAACATTTAACAAACTGAGCTACTGAGCCAGTGCTTCAGTCTGACTGACAGATATTTACCTAGAGCTCACCTGGAAACAAAATATGACCTGGTAGTACTACTACAATGTTATAGTATACTGCAGTGACAGCTGAACACACATGCATATAAAGCAATCATGACAGAGATACTAGGTAACCTATACATTATTAAATAAAATGCAGGTGTACAAAATATTTTGTTATTGGGTTGTAATATCAGCTCTAATTCCACAGGTATTGCACAACAGTTTATTACAGATGCCTTCATGCATTTACTGGAGTAGTTTTGAGTTTTTCTTGCATAACAGTTGGCATTATGCAGTTGTAATTCCACAGTTATTGCATGACAAATATTTTGTACATTACTGGTTCATGCTCTAATCTCTTTCTGTCTTATTTGACTATAGATAGCATACTACAGCTGTACTTACCAAACTCACAATGCAGCCTGTCTAGGCGCCCTTTGTGCAGCTTGACATTGCGAGCTCTCACCTTTGCAGCTGTTGGGAAAAAAGCACACCATTATGCATAGCAATTTAGCAGACATCCAAGATTTAATATTGGTGAAACAAAGGTAAACATACCTACACACATGTGAAACACTGCCCACCTGGAATTATTGGACCCAAGCATCCAAAAGAGCCACAGTCCTTCTTTTTAGGTTGACATGGTGGTGATGAGACTGCTCACCTGTGCAGCGGATACCAGTTGCACTGGTGAGGTCCCTTGCCAGCTGGACCCAGGCCTTCACTTTGTACTTCGAACCCTGGTAAACTCTCTGCATGAGCTAGTCTTCATGGTTTCTGACTAGGAGACCCACCTCTGTGCCCAAAAGCGTGAACCCTCTCCAACACCTGCCATTGCATCCTTCAGAGATAAAATTCTAATGGATTATGGTGTATTCCCACCTACTCAGCTTAATATAGCCCCTTTTCCCATACTTACGTGTGATTGGGCAATATTTAAAAATGCAGCATGTCACATACCACTGCAAAAACCAGCTCAGCTCAACTGAGCAGTGCTTCAACTGGCACTGCTTAGCAATGCTTAGCGTTGCACAAACCAGCTAATTACAGCCAAGCGGTGCAAAGCACTGCCAAGCGGTGCTGAAACAAAGATTGGTTACGCAGTGCTTATCATAGCTTAGAAAGGCTTAACAGAGCTTAGCTGAGCACAGCAGATCATGATTTAAAAATAATTGCCATAAGTTATCTTGTGAAAATTATTGCATAATTTCCCTTCCATGTATTCAAACGCTGCATCTACTGCACAGGAGGCGTAACTCTATCCACTTGGCTACATGGATAGCAGAATGCTGCTGTACTTTTACATATACCTCTCAGCTATATTTAAGCACTAGTAAGTACTGCGCCACACTGCACAAACCTGCTAAGCTATGCTTAAACTTGACCTTTGAATTCATAATTAAATGCAACTGGTTTCTATTTTTAGATGTTTGCCACATGCCAATTGCTGAGTGCCGCGCCATGCAAACATAAAAAAAATGTAAATAAAAGTTACTACATATGCATACATTGCTATACTGCACTCTGACAGTGAAGGGTGGTGTGTTACTCATTTGCAGATACAGTTAGCAACACACTCCCTACACTGATTCAATGACTGTGTTCCACGGCTCTCCCTCAATAACGCACCATCATTAATATGCATGGTATGCTACAGAAGGGAAACCACGTACATGGCCATGGAACCTTCTATGTAGGCTCTACACTATGCCTACATGGATTTTATTAAATCTTGGGGATATCTATAATAACGTCCAAAGCACATCTAAGTGATTGAATGTAAACAGCTAAGACTTTTGAATATTAAAAAAAAGAAGTAAGTAATAAAACTCTGGTATACTGAAGTTCCTCTGCTTATGGTAAAGCATACTTTATACCTTGTTGTCATCATATTTCAGGCATTCTTCCAGTGAAATAGTCAAATTATAGAGTATCCATATATTTTTATCTGTGTATTAAGAATATATCTTTTTTTCTTTATTTGGTAATAAGGTATGTTTTAAATTAAAGTCTGAAAGTCAATGAAGATGTATAATAAAATTTAGCAAATCTATAGTTCCAGGTAGGAACTTTGCTAATTTCATTAAAGCATGCTTTGTTACCAATGAGGTCAAAGGGCAAGGTGTGTGATCCCCATGCTGTAAGTTGCATACTCTAGTGTGTGTGTGTGTGTTTGTGTGTGTGTGTGTGTGTGTGTGTGTGTGTGTGATGTACCTCTCTATAAGTACAATGTGTCTGTGCTTTCTTGCATGTGTGTCTATTCCGCTGTGAGTTTCATTTGGTCAAATTAATGACCCACCACCTTGCTATGTAATATGAGATTCATACACAGATTCATTAGGCTTTTAATTCTGAATCCCTTTGTACATGTATCCTTTTCCATTAATGCAGGTCTTCCTAACCCTGAAAACATCACACATTATGAAGAAGAGTAATGCACCATTAAGGTCATGTAAACCAATACATTAAATACTGTAAGTAAAGGAAATACAAAATTAAAGTCACATTTATATATAGATCCTCACTGCTTCTAATTGCATTTTCCTAAGAAGCATATTTTTGTCAATATGAATGTCCGGTTTCATTGCTTCCACCACCCCTGTTCTGAAACATTAGTTCAACACACTTCCTTGCAATATTTCACATGCAAATTAATGGGCCAGAGTTTCTGATATGGATGTCATGTACCAATACAAGCATATTAATTCACAACACAGGAAAAACATACATTCACTAAAACACAGCTGATGATTGCTAACATCAGTAACTTAATCATTTTACTTTTATAGGCAAAAGGATATTAAAATAGCTACATATTCCAAACAAATTTGAATTAGTATTTCTTATAAATAGTGGTAGATCTAAAACAATCAGTGTTTCTCCAGTGTATGGGAAAAATGTTTCTTTCATGTTTCCCAAATCTTTATGACCAAATTATGTCATATTTATAACGGAATTTGTAGCAAACATCACATGCCATCAGTGGTATGAATGGTATGAAAATCATTCTCTTCAGGAAAAGTGCACAATTTTCATTTTCTATCTCTTGCAATTGGTTTAGTGATTTCAGGCATATTACATATCTCACATTCAATGTAGGTATTTTCTTTTTTTTTTATTACAAACATAGCTGGCCTTAGGCATAGGCCAACTAGGCGGCCTAAGGCACTGCTCTAGCATGGACACTTTTCCAGTAATCTGAATGGTAGGTAGTGTTGATGATGGTGTAGGTAGATCAAGATGGGGGCACCATGGACACCTTTTGCCTAAGGCACCATTTGACCAAAGGCCGGCCGTGGTTACAGAAATTTGTATTTCACAGGACTTGACCTTGTGAACTGTCTTTTAGGTGTGGCCATGTTACAATTGTAAAGTCCTAGTTATGCTAGACTCTTAGGAGCTGTCTTTGTATAATTACATAAACTATATTTAAAGAATTTCACTTACTATGCCCATCACAAATATATCATGATCAGAGCTAACACATTCAAACAACATATCCTGCGAAAGTCATTCTAACGAAAGCAATGTGCATAATATTTAAATATTGCAATGAGGATGAAAGTATTTAGTGAAACTCAGAGTTTATGCTTGTAATGGCTTTCAGGAGACATCCATTTAAGTATGAATTTGCATATAATGTTATACTATTCTTTATTGTTGTAAATTTGTTTATGTGGTACCACAATGGCTTAGCCAGATGTGTAAGCACTTTGACATGCTGTAAGGACCACCTCCTTTATACTCTTGCTGTTTTGGAATTGCAAGGATGAATAACAATTTCTGCGATTCTGTAATTCTTCAAAGTTTTCATTTGATATTTTTTTCTGCCACAGAAATCAGATGTTTGAAGAGCCTTGCATATTTGTATTTTTAGTAGTAAAGTAACTCTGACATGCTGTAACTATTGCAGAAACCATAAGCTTACACAGACTAAAAAGATGCATCTGTATTCAAAAGTCTAATCTTAGTCTAAACAAAGTATGGCATCATATGTAACATTAACTCAAGTTGTAAACTGGATTCCAGAGCTATCTTTGTCATTAATGATAATCTTAAATCTAACTCTGTCATTTTACTAGAAGATACTTTGAGAAAAAAAAAAACAACACTAAGTCCAGTAAATATTGTTTAAGCTTATGAAATGAGGAAGGATAGTATTTGACATATACCAAAGGCATACAAGGGGAAAACTATGTATGTATGTATGTATGTATGTCAAAGTACTGTAAACAGTAACAAAAACTATATCTGCTACACATGATACCTTTATTTAAAACCCAAAATACTAAGGACATTTATTTAAATGACTTATTACTACAGATTCTTTGTAATTCAGTGCAGGTTCACTTGACAGGATGGAGCTTGGAAGTGGATGATATGATGGTATGGAGGAGGCTGGACATCCTATTTATCCATGAGACATGATGGAAGGGTAGTGCAACAAAACCACTTGTCTTGTGATCCAGAGTCTACTACTCAGGAGGAGGACAACTGTGGTTAGAGACAGACTTCAGAAGGCAGTGAGGAATATTATCAGAATTAGTGACAGACTCATGGCAATCAAACTCCAGTATAATGATAGGGCAGTATTCCGTAATCTCAGCCTATGCCCACCGCAGGGTTATGATGGCGAGGAAAAGAATGCATTCATACAGTAGTGGCAGGGCCTACTAGATAAAGCAGGACAACATGAATTGGTGTTGATAATGGGTGACTTGAATGCACATATTGGGACAGACAAAACAGAATATGAGTACTGTCACAACTAGAATAAGAGAGGCCATTCTAGATTTCTTTCTGGCAAATGGCTTGATAGTAGCCAAAACATGGCTCAGAATAATAGACAATCACAAGATCACATACAAAGGTGGTCAACACAGAAGTCAGGTAGACTTCCCCCTTGTAAGGAAAGGGCACTGGGGTACTGCAAAGTCATTCCCAGTGAAACAGTCAGCCCACAGCATAAACTACTGGTTGCCACAATCAGGTGCAAGTAGTTGTCAGAGAAGGCTCTAAGGTCAACAGAGACTAGGCTGAAGACCTGGAAACTGGCTAGAGAGAAAGTACAGCAGTTAGGGCTCTAGCTCCCCAAAAAGAGGAGGAAATAGGTGGAGTTGAAGAAGAAGAATGGCAGTGCTTCAAAATAGCATGTGTGAGGACCACAGAATAGGTATGTGACCAAGCCAGGTATAGAAATAAACTGCATAAGGAAAGCTGGTGGTGGAATGCAGAAGTGCAGGAAGTCATCAAAAAAAGAAAGAAGGAGCTCAGGAAAAAGTGTGAGATAGAAAAGATGGGTCAGGCTAAGAAGAAATTCTGGCTGGCTAACAAAGAAGCAAAGAAAGGAGTTGCAATAACAAAGAATAGGGCACTGGAGGCATTCTACCAGCTTCTAGAAAGTGGCTCAGTAGCTAGTACAAAGAAATTATATCAGGTTGCAAGGCAAAGACAGAAAGATGAAGAATATAGTCAGACACCCTTCATAAGGGATACCAGCAACAACCTGCCCACCGATCCACAGGACATCAAAGGCAGATGGAAGGAGTACTTCCAGGAGCTTCTAAATGAAGAAAATCACACAGAAACTGTACTGTCACAGACACAGCATACACCGAGAGAAGAACAGGAGCCCACCCTAGAAGAAGTAATAATAGCACTAAGGAAAATGAATTCAGGGGAAAGCAGCAGGCTGAGATGAGGTCACAGCAGATATAAAGATGCTGGGTGAGATAGTAGATAAATGGCTCCTAAAGATACTCATAGCAGTGTGGAGAGAAAGGCTTATCCCAGATGGTTGGAGGATAAGCATACTCATGCCAGTGTACACGAACAAAGGGGACATCCACAACTGTGAGCAGTACAGAGGTATCAAACTCATGTCACACTGCATGAAAGTTATGTAGAGAGTGATTGATAAACAGATACTAGAGTAGTAGAAAGTATGATGGTAAATGAGCAGTTCAGAGTTAGATAAGGACACAGCACAACTAACCTGCTATTTGCAATGAGACAGATAGATGAGAAGAAGCTAGAAATGAGGAAAGAGTCCAACTGGGCATTCCCAGTCTTGGAGAAAACATATGACAAGGTCCCAAGAAAGCTGATTTGGGCAGTACTGCAGTGGTTGAAAGTCCCAGAAACATTGGTAGAATTAGTGCTGGCTATGTATAAGGACCCAATGACTCAAGTATGAACAGTGTTCGATCTCACAGATGGGTTCCCAGCTCTGAATTCACTGCTGTTCATATTCGTGGTGGGCTACATTAGCAAACAGGTCGGAGCAGGCAGATCATCAAAGTTGCTGTATGCAGAAGATGTGACATTACAGGCAGAGTCTGAGCAAGGACTTCAGCAAAGGATAGGGGAATGGAATGCAAAACTGAAGGCAAATACGATGAAACTAAGTACAGATAAGACAGTGGTAATGGCAGAAAATGATGGAGATCAGAATAAGCAGAGAACTGAGATGGAAGGGAAGGCAGTAGAACATGTTAACAGCTTCACGTATCTGGGAGGGGTGGTTGAGGAGAAGAGAAGTCTAAATTAAGTGGTCAAAGCTAGAATCAGAGGGGCCACAGTCAACTGGCACAGAGTGCCAGGTGTAATGTATAAAAGAAGAATGCCAAAAAAAATGAAAAGTAAGGTGTACAAAACAGTGGTGCGACCAGTACTACTGTATGGTACAGAAACCTGGGCAGTAAAAGCAGAGCAGATGCGGAAGCTAGAGGTGATGGAAATGAAGTAGCTGAAATTGGTGGTTGGATTACACTGTGGGACAGATGAAGACATGAGGATATAAGAGCAGAAGCCAAAGTAGCTCCACTTGCAGAAAAGATCAAAGAGAAGAGACTGTAGTGGTTTGGGCACATGTGCAGAAAAGCAGAAGACAATTTGGTGATTTGGGACAGACAGGAAGGAGCTAAGAGGAAATGAGGGCATCCAGCAAAGAGGTGGATGGATTGTGTGAGAGAAGGTCTGCAACAATCAGGCATGAGTGTAGCATTGAACTGAGAGAGATGGTGACAGTTAACATGACACCTTGACCCCATGTAGAAAAAATGGGCAAAAAGGGGGTTGATGATGATGATTCCTTGTAATTCATGTTGGAACAACCATACTTGTAAAAAAAAGACTGTTAGATGAAAATGTTTTGGGAGGTTTTGCTGGAATTTCTTGACAGACAGTTTATTAGCTACAAGGCACTGTATACTACCATATCTGTTAACTTGTATTTATTTTATTTATTTACTTGTGTTTCCTTAACTAGATTAGGTGTCTAGCTGAGGACTCTGTTCTACCATGACCTGGGTGCCAAGGCATTGTGTTGAAGAGACAAGTCACGTGGAATTAGAACGGTCAGGATCTCACATATGATGAATGTACAGGCTGCTACAATTTGTAGTATTTGAGAACTAGTTTCACAGAAGTTTAAATTATACAAACTGTTCACAGTGTATTGATGTTTGAAAAGTGTTGCTTGCCTAGGGTGAATTTTCTAAGAAATTCACACTGGTGTGTGTCTGTATAGGGTCTACTTTAGTTCAGTGAATGACCAGATGATCGAACACTGTTAGTTCGAACACTAAGTGTTGAACCAGTAAAATAGCGAACGGCCGGAACAGCAAATTTTTTCCCAGGGAAAGAAATTACTGGGCCAGCCATCCGGGTTGTGCCATTTCCTCCACTGTAGTGTGATCTCGGAGCTAGTATATTTAAGTGGGGAGAGGGGGTGAAGCCCCTCACTTAATTTAGTGTTTAGTAGTTTTTTTTTTTTTTTTTTTTTTTTTTTTTTTTTTGGGAACAGCGATTTTTTTTTCCCTAGGAAAAAAATCACTGTTCTGGTTGTTCGCTGTTTTGTGTATTCGAGATTATGGGGTTGATATCACAACCTTTGATCATCTGATCATTCGTTGTTATAATACCGACCCTATATATATATATATATATATATATATATATATATATATATATATATATATATATATATATACACACACACACACACACACACATATATATATATATATATATATATATATATATATATATATATATATATATATACATATGTGGCTCCCCTTCACATGATCAACATTTCATAAAGTCGAAGACCATATGCATCAGTGAAAGGCTTTGTTTCACAGACACATATTAGAACATTTAACAATAAATTACTTTTTTTCCCATGTCTGCAATGACAGAGCAAACCTGCAGTCAACTTCAACTTCATATAACACTAGAAGGTCAAGATACTCTAAAATAAATTATTGCTGTCTAAAATCTCGCTACAGGTTATACAAAAATCAGACCACAGTTGAACCATCCATATCAAATTCTAAACTGTTTTAGTCTAATATCTAAAATAAACAGAATATCTCCTATGATTTTAAATTTCTGGTGCAAAACAATTTGAATAACTTTAACTTGACTAGTACTTATATATGTGATGCTAAAACTGAGGATGGCTGTTTGTCTTATAGTTAATAAACAAATGAGATTCTAAAGATTATCTGTGGTGGGAAAAACATAATTATTTACTTTAAAATGGCCTCCATGGTCATATTCAGCAATCTGGCAACAGAAGTGTGTGACAGGGCTGCTCTGGCAATAATCTGAAGGTCTGAAACCCTAACGTGAATGTTTCTTGAAGTATGACTCATTATAGCATTTGGAAGAAATTTCGTCTATTGATCTGAATATGAATGGTTTGACTAGTTGGGATGGTTTGACTAGTTGAGAACACTGCCACAAGCTGCTGGCAAGTGAACCTGCAAAAAGCATAGTATTAAAACCAGGAAGTGCGTCAGAAAATTAGTGTCATTGTAGTAATTCTGCCCTTTGATTTGAAATGCATTCCTATGCTACGTGAATTCTGAATAGATTTTGAAGATATGCATTCCGTTTTTATCAATTGTCCTTTTTCTTTTCCTGTGTCCCTTGCAAAACTGTGAACATGCTTAAATAAAGTATATGTTGTTTTAATGCTGCCGAAGCCTCTTGTGTGTCATTTAATTAAGAAAGCAAAGTCAGGTGTATATGTGAGATATTCACTGTGTTCAGTTAAGTTACTTTAATGCAGTTGCTCTTGCAGGATTTTCTTTTATTTTTTTTTCTAGATATCTGTAGTCAGTGCAGAAGGAAAAATGATGTACCATGCAGGTGTAAATTTATTTTGTTTAGCATGCATTGCACTAATGCATGTGACCGTAAGCTTCTACAGTCTATTGCAGTAAACCTGTAAACAACAAGTCGTTCTAATAAGTGAAAGGGAGCTACCATTTTATTGCTTGAAATTCTAATTCAGTTGAAATGCTATGGAAATTGCAAGGACCAATATTCTCTTCTTATGTTGTTGTATTACAGCAATAGCCTTTTTTATTTGTTTACCTTATTTTATTTTTTCTTAGTAGCTCTGGCATTATTCTTCTGTTTTTCTCATTTTTGTTTTCTGATCATTTGGACATAAGGTTGTAGGTTTTTCAAGTATATAGATGTGCAGAAGACAATATGAACTTTGCTAAAAGAGTATCGGTGGATGTAAAAATCGAAAGGGCTATTTCTAACTTTAAGACTACGGTGTAATTTAAATGCTGAGTAAGTAAATCAATTTTTGAATTAATTTGACACGTTATATCTAATATTGTTGGCATTGTAGCAGCATTAGTAAAACACTTGAAGCAGGTTTGAAAAGCTGTTAAAACAACTCAATGTAAGAATACTATGTCAGAATAGTGCATATTCTGTAATGCATCCATTTTATTTATTTGCTGGTGAATCCTTCTGAACTGCGATCTGGTAGAGGACATTCAAAGAGAACATGAGAACTTGTCTGGGACACAAATAATCAAGATTTGTAAGACTGACATCCTCCTTACAACAAATGTGCTCCAACCCTAGAGTGCCTTTTTAAGTCCAAGGAACTTTCAGTATGAAGTATTTTTTTACCACTGCAGAATCATGTGGATCTGTTGGAGTTGATCCAGTGTTAGCAAATACTGCTCTGCATTATTTGCTATGTTGAACATTCTAGATGAAGCTTGCTGCTGCATGCAGTCTGCAGGCTTGGCATGCTAGTATTATGAAGTCTCCATTTTTAACCCACGCAGCGTCCAACTAGGATACTACAATATACTACAAAAGTGGATGCGGGCATGTGAATTGCTATAATGCATTTTCAGTATTTGTTAAAAGTACATATCAGAAAAGTTAGTATAAAACAGACAATGCAGAGAGCTTCATTTTATAACCTACACATTACATTACACTATAGCCACATTTCACTCACAATGGAGTTCTCTTACCTATTACCTTTCAAGGAAAAAAATTCACATTCTGACAATCCAAATTAGGTGCTCAGATAGAGTGTAGCAGCAGCAGCTTATGAAAAAGAGCTAAGAAAATTATTAGAAATCTTCTGGCAATTTAAATATAAATGGAAACATTAATGTTCTTTGGAATGGCCATGAAGCTATTTCAACAATGTTCTGGGAAAACACTGCAGTCATAATCCCAGAAATCATGTAATAAAACTACCAGTTCTTCTATAATGCATGCATTTGATTAATGCAATGTCACTAGAATGAAGAATGCACAGTGCATTTGAGGTTCATGTATCTTAATAAGGTCTGTTGCTGTTCACTGGAAACAGAAGACACAGCAACTGGGACTGCAAGAATTCTTGGGTATAGTTTTCTTCTCTCTTGTGGAAAATATCTAAGAATAATGTTCGTATTTTTTGATAAGATCTCAACATTTTCCAAAAGAGCCATACATCACTATTTAGACATTAGGATAATCTGTTCTTGGGCCACAGGAAAGAAAGCAAATAAAATTGCTAGTGCTGGCAAAGTACATTTCCAGATATTGATTAGTGTCTGCAACAGTCCCATAAATTTGCTGATTCTGACAAGAAGCAAACTGTACTTCACTGGTTAGTGCAAGCATAGCGTCCTCACTCAAAATCAATGAGATTTTTTTAATGATGGTTAATTAGATGGTAGGACTATTTTTCCCTGTCTTTTCTTATGTTTAGAATGCCTTCTAGATAAAACTTAATATATTTATTTATATATACATCTATATGTTATATATACACATATATGTGTATATATATATATATATATATATATATATATATATATATACACATATACACTATATATTTATGTGTGTGTGTGTGTGTGTGTGTGTGTGTGTGTGTGTGTGTGTGTGTGTGTGTGAGAGAGAGTGCATGCATGCAAGCATGCATGGATTTTCATCATGTCCACGTACAGTTGTGCAGGCATCTGTAAAACATTTCATGAGACACAGGTGTTACTTTGTCTTTTCAATTAAGTCCCCAATGAACATTTGACAGATCAGCAGTATAAGATAAGTATGACACACTGATGACAAAAAATATTAAAATAAATAGTCCAAAATATTAGTATACTAAACACGTATTTTTATTTTTATCTTGTAGACAATGCAGGCTATATAGGTGTAGCTAATGTATTCCTTTTTAAATGAAAATTTGCAGTGTTCTAAACAGTGAAGAAAGTTAATATTTCAAATGGTTTGTTCTGCCAATGCTTGTATTAAATGATTATGTAAATTCCATTGACAATGACGTGCATTTTATCTAATCTGGCCTGGAGTTCTTAAAGATATTATTTCCAGTGATTAAATATATACAAAAAAGAATTGGTACATTAATAACTACATCAGAGTAGCTTATATAAAGGTAATTATAAGCAGCCTCAATTTATTTATACCAAATTCCTGTTCTCTATTTTAAATTTTGACCAGTTATGCTTGCTTCACTAAAATGTAGATGTGTCTTGTTTAAAATATCTGACTGCCTTTATCTTAATTAGCTGTTTCAAAAATATGTTGTCAGGCATGCTACATTCTTCTCAAAGAAAAAATGCTACAATATAATAAACTGCTAGCTAATAGTCATGAATGTTGCAAATTATATGACATGGTCTTCCAACAGGGAGTGTATAGTATTTTGATAGCCACCTGAATAGTGATCACAGTGGCTCATTTTGTATCATTCTGCAATGTGGAAGTTTAATGGGAGCTGTTTTAGTGGCCCTACACAAACTCATTTTATGATTTTCACTTTTGTAATTGCCTCTGTATTTAATTTCTTGAAAAATCGGCAGTATATGTATATAATACTTACTTCTTCTGTAAGGCAGTCAGAGGTTGTAATCTTTAAGAATACTGAGTTCAAAACCTATAGGTTAATATTTGAATCCTATTGTTGCAAGTGAAAATATCAGGCTTCCTTCTCTTTTTCCTGTCAGGTCTTTCCATTAAACCATATTTGTCATATTGGGGGTATTCTGAAACAGTTAGTACATAGCATTACAAGAAAGAGCTAAATGAACAGTACAGCACATGGAGTGGGTGACTCAGACACATGTAGCATAATGGTGTTACAGGAGAATTAGCATGATATTCATAGAATTCAAGTAACTGCATAATGGCATGCAAATGAGACTCACTGTGTATGCAAAGGATGGGATCAAGCATGGCAGAGTTATTCAGAGATGTATAAAGCCAGTGCTATAAGGTGTAGCACTGACTTATGATTTCTCATTATACAGGAGCTTCACTCATGCTGTCATGCTAGGAACAGCAGCAGCATTAGCTGAACAGCAAGTGTTAGTGGCTGTTCTTGAACGTAATGCCCATGATGTTAGCATCTTATCCCTCAACATCAGAAATAAGTCTTCAAGCAGCTGTCTTACATTCACCTCCATTACCATGATAATGTCGACAGCTATCATGTGGACAGACATAACATGCATTAGTAAGTGGACACATCACCCATACATGAAAGCAAGGGTGAATGCATGACTGCCCATCCTTGTAGACTCAAAGGTTTATATAGCAATAATCATCCTTGCTACAGGAACCCTTTATTGTCCTACATGGGGACACATTAGTAATTGTGTTAGCAGCAGGCTCATGGGTCCTACACCAGTTCTTTGCTGTGATGCCATAACATGTAGAGAGGCATATATGGTTTCCACAGAAAGTAGAAGAGAGAACCACCACTATATAGGCATTTTACAAGATAACTATTTTTCCTGAGATCCAAGGAGCTGCACCCACATTGCCATGAAGACTATGACAGCTTAATAATACTTCTGGTACATTGTCAAGAAAGTCTTCCATTCCAACATTAGCTAGGTGACATCCAACATAGCATGTTACAAACAATGTGTCTCTGCACAACCCAGGTAGTTTCCATTGTTGCTATATGTGACACACATACAACCTGTACCAATGATTCATGAGGGATAATTTGTCATAAGGCCATCTAGTTGGTAGGTACACACACTGCTAGGTAAATAGGCTAGGATCCTCAGTTTTCATTTAAGTAAGCAGCAGGGTACTTTTAATGGTGTCAACTGTTGTGCATTACAGGTGATGCTGAATGTACCATAGAAACATCGATAATGTCCCTCTCCCATACAGTCCATCAGGCCATGGCTAAGATGGTGTAAAACACCACCATTTAGAGATGCAGAATGCCACTGAATATGTGTGCAGACACCTGAAAGGATGCTTCTTCTGCTTGGATGCACCTAATAGCACAATGCAACATTCATTTTGCACAATATAGCCATACATAAGCATATATCACCTGGGAATATTGCAGCACTGCCTGAGAGGCTTTATGCAGTAGTAGATAAGGAGTTGAACAGAGTCATCAGAGGAACTGATAGCAGCAGCACTTCATGCAAGGCAGAGGTGGCTACAATATATGGTGACACTGTCAAAGCAGTAGCATCTGGTCCATAACTAAAAACAACGATAAAGGCAATACAAGAAAAAAAAAATGATGCATGCATCATCACACCCAGGCTATTCGGTACAGTGTGTTGCCTGACCACAATGTGCACTTGACATTACCTTCCAAACAACCAGAATATTAACAAATCACAGTCATCATTTGCACATCTGGGATGGAGAACAACAGTTGACAGCAATGCTATCATATTGAGAAGGGTCACTGGAAATGAAAGCAGTAGTTAGTCAGCAGGTAGTAGGTTGGGAAGTGTTAGTGATAACATTCTCCATTGATGGTGAAACTGCCATGTTGTAAATGCTGTCTGGGTGTAACAGGTGTCCCTGTAGTCTCAGGGAAGGGCTGTATGCTTTATTTGTTTGGGACAATATTCCACTTCAGCAGCATGTGCAAAATCCTGAGATGGTGCCCCATTTTAGAATTCAATTGATGGATATCCCCCATGAGTTTGGTGATGGCCACTGCTAAGTGCATCAATTAAATTGGTCTACAGAGGATAGAGACAATTTCAAACTTTGGGAACTGGAGAGACATCTCAGAACTGGAGCCTGATGAGGATCATGAGACATAATGATGAGAGTGGTTATGACCAAGTGTAATGGCTGCCATTGCTAAGGTGCCAATTATGCACACTGTGTGGCATCTGTGTAAGTGTTGCCAGTAACCATCCTCCTTACATCCAGTCTCAGTGGAGAACAGTTGTGACCTCTTTTATGGACATGTCCATGAATTTCATTTTGGTTGTTATGACCTGGTCATTCATGTTTGTCCCAAGTCTCTATATACCATGTCACTCTGCATGTGCTACAGGCTATCCTAATGCAGATGTTATGTGTCCTTGCAAAGAGCAGGTAACAAAGTCACTACCTCTATAGTGGTACATGTAAAGGCTGTCTGTACTAACATCAGGGCATTGAGCTGCAAATCTAATGATTGATTCTCTGTGAGATACCCAGATCTGGGAAAGATATGGAATCATGGCGGAGATGTCCACCAGCATCCTCTCCCCATTCCTGATTGCATGTACATCAAAGGCAGTGTGGCTGATTGATGACATTGCACTGACAACTTCTATGTAGCATAGGAAGGGCTCACACTGACAGTATGTCAAGCAGAGAAGACAAGACAGACTAAGGGGGAATTTGAGTTTGCCCATCAAATTAACCAGACTGACCTTGAAGGGGGCAAGGGTGCTACCCTGCTTGACATATAATGTAAGTTTTTTTTCCAGAACTGAGGAAAACATTGGGATAGTAATCTATCAGACCAGTGTGTCTTATTTATCTGTGGATTCTGCAAAGGAATATGAGGTCAAATAGGGTTAGATGATCCATGGCTCAAAAGGCTAAGCAGAAATCTCCATGGAGGAGTCTATAATAAACTGAGTACAGAGAAAGGGTAGACAGTCTCTCCCGATAACTAAAAAAATTGAGGCCACTGATCTTTTTACTTATGAATCTCTGAGGTCTCTTACATAGTGAGATAATGTTTATACAAATAAATGTCAAAAGGTGTATTAGACTCAATAAAAAGTTCAGTAAGATATGAGTAAAGGAGAATTAAGACTTCGTTAGATCTAGTGGAGATGCCTTTGGAAAGTAGGTGTTCTAAACAGTGAAGAAAGTTAATATTTCAAATGGTTTGTTCTGCCAATGCTTGTATTAAATGATTATGTAAATTCCATTGACAATGACATGCATTTTATCTAATCTGGCCTGGAGTTCTTAAAGATATTATTTCCAGTGATTAAATATATACAAAAAAGAATTGGTACATTAATAACTACATCAGAGTAGCTTATATAAAGGTAATTATAAGCAGCCTCAATTTATTTATACCAAATTCCTGTTCTCTATTTTAAATTTTGACCAGTTATGCTTGCTTCACTAAAATGTAGATGTGTCTTGTTTAAAATATCTGACTGCCTTTATCTTAATTAGCTGTTTCAAAAATATGTTGTCAGGCATGTTACATTCTTCTCAAAATAAAAATGCTACAATATAATAAACTGCTAGCTAATAGTCATTAATGTTGCAAATTATATGACATGGTCTTCCAACAGGCAGTATATAGTATTTTGATAGCCACCTGAATAGTGATCACAGTGGCTCATTTTGTATCATTCTGCAATGTGGAAGTTTAATGGGAGCTGTTTTAGTGGCCCTACACAAACTCATTTTATGATTTTCACTTTTGTAATTGCCTCTGTATTTAAATTCTTGAAAAATCGGCAGTATATGCATATAATACTTACTTCTTCTGTAAGGCAGTCAGAGGTTGTAATCTTTAAGAATACTGAGTTCAAAACCTATGGGTTAATATTTGAATTCTATTGTTGCAAGTGAAAATATCAGGCTTCCTTCTCTTTTTCCTGTCAGGTCTTTCCGTTAAACCATATTTGTCATATTGGGGGTATTCTGAAACAGTTAGTACATAGCATTACAAGAAAGAGCTAAATGAACAGTACAGCACATGGAGTGGGTGACTCAGACACATGTAGCATAATGGTGTTACAGGAGAATTAGCATGATATTCATAGAATTCAAGTAACTGCATAATGGCATGCAAATGAGACTCACTGTGTATGCAAAGGATGGGATCAAGCATGGCAGAGTTATTCAGAGATGTATAAAGCCAGTGCTATAAGGTGTAGCACTGACTTATGATTTCTCATTATACAGGAGCTTCACTCATGCTGTCATGCTAGGAACAGCAGCAGCATTAGCTGAACAGCAAGTGTTAGTGGCTGTTCTTGAACGTAATGCTCATGATGTTAGCATCTTATCCCTCAACATCAGAAATAAGTCTTCAAGCAGCTGGCTTACATTCACCTCCATTACCATGATAATGTCAACAGCTACCATGTGGACAGACATAACATGCATTAGTAAGTGGACACATCACCCATACATGAAAGCAAGGGTGAATGCATTGACTGCCCATCCTTGTAGACTCAAAGGTTTATATAGCAATAATCATCCTTGCTACAGGAACCCTTTATTGTCCTACATGGGGACACATTATTAATTGTGTTAGCAGCAGGCTCATGGGTCCTACACCAGTTCTTTGCTGTCATGCCGTAACATGTGGAGAGGCATATATGGTTTCCACAGAAAGTAGAAGAGAGAACCATCACTATATAGGCATTTTACAAGATAACTATTTTTCCTGAGATCCAAGGAGCTGCACCCACATTGCCATGAAGACTATGACAGCTTAATAATTTTTCTGGTACATTGTCAAGAAGGTCTTCCATTCCAACATTAGCTAGGTGACATCCAACATAGCATGTTACAAACAATGTGTCTCTGCACAACCCAGGTAGTTTCCATTGTTGCTATATGTGACACACATACAACATGTACCAATGATTCATGAGGGATGATTTGTCATAAGGCCATCTAGTTGGTAGGTGCACACACTGCTAGGTAAATAGGCTAGGATCCTCAGTTTTCATTTAAGTAAGCAGCAGGGTACTTTTAATGGTGTCAGCTGTTGTGCATTACAGGTGATGCTGAATGTACCATAGAAACATCGATAATGTCCCTCTCCCATACAGTCCATCAGGCCATGGCTAAGATGGTGTAAAACACCACCATTTAGAGATGCAGAATGCCACTGAATATGTGTGCAGACACCTGAAAGGATGCTTCTTCTGCTTGGATGCACCTAATAGCACAATGCAACATTCATTTTGCACAATATAGCCATACATAAGCATATATCACCTGGGAATATTGCAGCACTGCCTGAGAGGCTTTATGCAGTAGTAGATAAGGAGTTGAACAGAGTAATCAGAGGAACTGATAGCAGCAGCACTTCATGCAAGGCAGAGGTGGCTGCAATATATGGTGACACTGTCAAAGCAGTAGCATCTGGTCCATAACTAAAAACAACGATAAAGGCAATACAAGAAAAAAAAGTGATGCATGCATCATCACACCCAGGCTATTCAGTACAGTGTGTTGTCTGACCACAATGTGCACTTGACATTACCTTCCAAACAACCAGAATATTAACAAATCACAGTCATCATTTGCACATCTGGGATGGAGAACAACAACAGTTTACAGCAATGCTATCATATTGAGAAGGGTCACTGGAAATTAAAGCAGTAGTTAGTCAGCAGGTAGTAGGTTGGGAAGTGTTAGTGATAACATTCTCCATTGATGGGTGAAACTACCATGTTGTAAATGCTGTCTGGGTGTAACAGGTGTCCCTGTAGTCTCAGAGAAGGGCTGTATGCTTTATTTGTTTGGGACAATATTCCACTTCAGCAGCATGTGCAAAATCCTGAGATGGTGCCCCATTTTAGAATTCAATTGATGGATATCCCCCATGAGCTTGGTGATGGCCACTGCTAAGTGCATCAATTAAATTAGTCTACAGAGGATAGAGACAATTTCAAACTTTGGGAACTGGAGAGACATCTCA
This sequence comes from Protopterus annectens, assembly GCF_019279795.1. NCBI lineage: Eukaryota > Metazoa > Chordata > Ceratodontiformes > Protopteridae > Protopterus > Protopterus annectens. Next base: position 598,580,451 of record NC_056732.1, read on the forward strand.
GAACTGGAGCCCGATGAGGATCATGAGACATAATGATGAGAGTGGTTATGACCAAGTGTAATGGCTGCCATTGCTAAGGTGCCAATGCACACTGTGTGGCATCTGTGTAAGTGTTGCCAGTAACCATCCTCCTCACATCCAGTCTCAGTGGAGAACAGTTGTGACCTCTTTTATGGACATGTCCATGAATTTCATTTTGGTTGCTAATGACCTGGTCATTCATGTTTGTCCCAAGTCTCTATATACCATGTCACTCTGCATGTGCTGCAGGCTATCCTAATGCAGATGTTATGTGTCCTTGCAAAGAGCAGGTAACAAAGTCACTACCTCTATAGTGGTACATGTAAAGGCTGTCTGTACTAACATCAGGGCATTGAGCTGAAAATCTAATGATTGATTCTCTGTGAGATACCCAGATCTGGGAAAGATATGGAATCATGGCAGAGATGTCCACCAGCATCCTCTCCCCATTCTTGATTGCATGTACATCAAAGGCAGTGTGGCTGATTGATGACATTGCACTGACATCTTCTATGTAGCATAGGAAGGGCTCACACTGACAGTATGTCAAGCAGAGAAGACAAGACAGACTAAGGGGGAATTTGAGTTTGCCCATCAAATTAACCAGACTGACCTTGAAGGGGGCAAGGGTGCTACCCTGCTTGACATATAATGTAAGTTTTTTTTTCCAGAACTGAGGAAAACATTGGGATAGTAATCTATCAGACCAGTGTGTCTTATTTATCTGTGGATTCTGCAAAGGAATATGAGGTCAAATAGGGTTAGATGATCCATGGCTCAAAAGGCTAAGCAGAAATCTCCATGGAGGAGTCTATAATAAACTGAGTACAGAGAAAGGGTAGACAGTCTCTCCCGATAACTAAAAAAATTGAGGCCACTGATCTTTTTACTTATGAATCTCTGAGGTCTCTTACATAGTGAGATAATGTTTATACAAATAAATGTCAAAAGGTGTATTAGACTCAATAAAAAGTTCAGTAAGATATGAGTAAAGGAGAATTAAGACTTCGTTAGATCTAGTGGAGATGCCTTTGGAAAGTAGAAGAGCCAGATAAAAGGCTTTCTGACTTACTATGGAGGCAAGCTGGTCAAATGGTAGGGAATTATCAACAAGCATGTCTAAATCCCTTACAACAGTGTCGGATTTGAGGGGTGAAACTGTTTTTTTTTTATCAACATGAACTATGCTACATTTTTTACATTTAATTTGAGACTATTGTAATGAGGTTAAAGAGGCATGCACATGTACTTTAACTAAGAATGAGGGACTCATGCAAATAATATTTTTTGTTTCTGTGCTGGAAAACACCATTAGACTAATGCTGCCCTTGTTCTATCATGCATTCCTGAGCATACATTTCTTCATAGAACTGGAGCACTATGCAGAGTTATTATTATTATTTTCTTACTGCAAAACGGCTCCTTTGTACAAAGGTGATTCAAAGCCTTTATATGGGGCCTGATGCTCAGGGTTGGCATAACATGGTTACTAATTTTTGTTTACTATGCAGCTTGCCTAAGTACACTTACATTAATTGAAAGTGGGATCTCATGTACTGAAAATTTTTAGACATAAAAATGATTTTACAATAATAGTGTATAATGGCTGTGTGACTTTCCTGCACTTGTTAACGCCACTAAGTTTTTGCAAAGTCATAGTTGTGTTCTTTTTGAAAAGGGGATGTTCTAACCACAAGTGAGTCAAAGACTTTTTATGCATTTCATGTTCAGGGTTCACTATTTCAAGATGATTTGAATGTCTTAAGATTTAATTTTTGGACTGTTGATTTCTAATAATATTATAATGCTTGAATTTCTGTACTGAGTGTTTTTGATATAGCTGGGCCTGATTCAAAAAAATTTGTTCTGTGAGTAAGTGACTTTCTCGGGTGTAAGTCTGTCCTGATTCCAAAAGACTTGATTCTGATGTAAGTGACATACTCTGGTGTGAGGCGTATCTATAAAGCAGGTTTATATAGAGATCATATTCCAAAAGACTTGCTCACAGTGTAAGTGACATGCTCCAGTGTAAGACATATTGATAAAGAAAGCTTCCACCAGGGATCAGATTCCAGAAGACTTACACTTGTAAGCAATTAACTTTGGACTACTACGAATACATTTTGCCAGGTAGACATGCATTTTAGAAGGCAGGATATACATAAGCAGGTTGAAAGGAAGTATAAACCATGAAACATGCTTTGCATTTTGATTGTCTAAGAAAAAAGGGAAAACTTCAGTTACCCAAAACTCTAACACAAACTATAATTCTGCAGCTGGATGATGGAGGATACCAGGAAGTAGGAAAGGTTAAATGAGCCCTTACAAATGCTTAAAGTATAATTAGGAAACAGGATATTTATGTATTGGAGAGTCAATAAGATCTATTAAGAAATGTGCTTCAAGTAATAAAAAACGGTAAGAAAACATAATACTTACATTGCAGTGGTTTGGCATATCTTCTTTGGAAAGCATTAGCTGTAAAGCAGTCTGCATCCAATCATTCATATTCAGAAAATCTGGCTATGCTTGCTATGACCTTTTCATTCATAAAGGGTAAGTTTCATCTGTATATGTATCACACATGTATGCAGTGATGACATGTATAGACTGAAGAACACATTCCTCCACAGTTCATGTGTGACAGATACATAACCAGTGTTATACTGGAGTGCATGCCCCAGTTGTAGAAATGGTATGGTTTGGTTGTTGCCCTTATTTAGCACAGGCCACTTTTTTGATAAAACTGTACGAAAGAGATAAAAGAGTAAAATCATTAAATTTACACACACACACACACACACACACACACACACACACACACACACACACACACACACGCGAGCGTGCACACATGCATGCACATGCACATAGACATGCACACATGCATGCACACAGGGTCTATATTAGATAATCGAACGTTTGAAAGTTCAACTATCATATGGATAACACCATATGTTCGAACTTTCAAAAGTTTGAATATCTAACAAAAAAAAATAAACTACACAAAACACCTACCTGAATTCTTTAAGCAGGGGGGCAAGCTCCCATGCATCCCCCACATCCCCCTCTTTTTAAATGTACCAACTCCGAGATCGCACTACAGTGCAGAAAGGGGAAATCTTCTCATTCTGCACTGTACGGAGATCTCCATTACAATGTTTGGACATTCAAAAATCCGATCATATGGTGTCGAGGATTCGTATCACTTAACTGAAAGACCATTTCACTGACACCCATTTCACTGAGACCAAATCAACTAAAGTTCATTTCACCTAAAACTCATTTCACCTAAAACTCATTTCAATGACAAGTAGTACTCTAAGGCAAGTCAAAGGTATATGTCCTTTTCCCCACTGTAGTGCGATCCTGGTGTTAATACATATAGTAAGGGTAGGGTGGTTTCCTGTTGTCTGGTTTTGTTTTACATTATTTGGTAAAACCCAACAAGGTGGGGGGCTACACCCCCCACACCCCCAATGTGGGGGGCTGTGACCCCCACTCCTACCCTAACTATATATACTAACACCAGGATCGCACTACAATGGGGAAAAGGGCATATACCTTTGACTTGCCTTATAGTACTAAGTGTCAGTGAAATGAGTTTTAGGTGAAATGAACTTTCAGTGAAATGAACTTTAGGTGATTTAGTCTCAGTGAAATGGGTATCAGTGAAATGGTCTTTCAGTGGAGTGATACGAATCTGGTGTCGACCATATGAGACTCGGAATTTTGAATGTTTGAACATTCAATATAGACCCAAGCACACACCCTCACCTCACCACACAGACACACAGGCGCGCGCGCACACACACACACACACACACACACACACACACACACACAAACACACACACACACACACACACACGCACTCACCCTCACAAACATACATACACAATATTTTCATTGTTGATTTACTGCTAGTGCTAGTATACAGTCCATATATAACCTCACCCCTGGCAGCTTCAACTTTACAGTTAGTTGCTATGACAACCATGCTTTCATAAGAGTTAATTTGTGCAATAGAATAGAGACCAGTTGACTTACTAGTATAGAATGAGGAGAACAGGGCAGCATCACTAGAAGGGTGCCACTGTTTTTCTCTTGCAAGCAACATGCCAGTAGTGAGTCTGAGAGGACGTTTCACTTTTGACTTCAGTAAAAGTATAATTTTGTTCAAATAGTTTATAAGGAAATACACAGTCATGAGTAGGAGGATGTTACTTTGACATTCATTGTGGATATGCTTTTAGTAGATTTGTGTTTTAGTTATTAGGATCAGTGTGTCATTAGGCATCACAATTGTGCTGTTGCTATGAAATAAGCACTGAGAAAAAAGATAATCTTCTTCATATTGAGACTTGACTATTTGAAATTTTATGTGTGGACCTCAGAAGTCTGGGGAGATTAATTGGTTACAAAATCTTGTATATTGAAGATGAAGTCCAAATATCTTAAAGTAATTTAACAACTTTAATCAAAAACTTTGCTAGAAACAGCAGCAGTAGTGAAACTAGTTTTTGTGAGTTATTAGCTAAGCCATTTTTTCTTGGATGTAGCCTTGCATATGTTCTTTTGTTAACTGATCTTTTGGAAGGCTTGAACCAGAATTAATGGAAAACACCAAATGTACTTAAAGTGTAATGTTTGCTTCACATTAGGTATAGCTTGAAGTAAAGGTACGTTTACCCTTTTTATGGTAAGAATTCCCCACATCATTGTAATGCTTGTCACAAACAAATATTTGGTTTCATAATACACATTTTGCAAATGTCAGACTTTATACATTTTCACTGTAAAGCATTCATAATAATCATGCATTGGTCCACAATTTTGGGATTTCAGTACTATTCTCTAAAACTGATTCTCTTGTTATGATTTGCACAGACTCTCTGGCTTTCACTGAAACTAGAAAGCCATCTTGTTTTTTAAGACAAAACCATATCACCTTTTCTAACCTAGTAACTTAGCTGATCAGGTGGTCAACTTTCATAAATACATTGCCAAGGTTGACTGGCAACAGGCATGTCTTAAAAATGGCAGGTTTTCTTTACTACAACAAGTAAAAGTTTTTCACTGTCTTTGACCATTTTAATTTCAATTCCTTTCCTTTATTCATTGAGAAACAGTTATATTACAGACTGGCATACATGCATAGCATCTTAACAAAGCCATGTGCCTTATCATAAATTCACCAAAAACAACAGACTACTTAACAGTGCACAAATTCCATTGTAGTTAATCACCACTGCAGAAACTGCAAATTTCTAGCTATATAGGATCCGTCTTATAAAATATTAAACCAAAATCACATTTACCTCAGTTGGTGATAGCTCATATAGATATAAAAGACACACATCATTTATGAAAAAGAGTAGGAGAACTTCCTGGATATCTTGACTAAATACAGACTAGTCAGTATGATTATTACCTTGGGTATCACTATGAAATAAGCCATGTTGATTGCAACTAAACCTGCCAAATAGCAAACAAGCAAACAAACAAATAAATAAATATTATAATATACATAATAACTAGGAGGCCAAATGGCTATGTTTAAAATTCTGCATAGAATATGACTAGTGATTATTACACAAATATGCTTATGAATTTCATTTTTCTTGATTAACGCCCAACCACAAGAATTGGAACCTTATCAGTGTCATTTATATAAACTTTGTTCAATGAACTAAAACAATGCACATTATATATATATGTGTGTGTGTGTGAGTGTGTGTGTGTGTGTGTGTGTGTGTGTGTGTGTGTGTGTGTGTGTGCGTGCGTGCGTGTGTGTGTGTGTGTGTGTGTGTGTGTGTGTGTGTGTGTGTGTGTGTTTACTGTACTGTTAAATATTCTAGGTGCCATTTTTACCAGATTTGAATGGTGTTATTGATTCAGTGGCATTTCCAGGGTAAAACGCCTGAACATCTGAAATGTATATGATGTTGACAAAAACTTTGTTCAATCCAGATATCCAGAAAGGAATATTCTTGGCTTTTTCCATGAGATAGATTGTACATTTTGAGACAACCTGGGCAGTAATCTAACAAATTTATTATTGCACTTTGGGGTATGATGTGCCCAACCATCTCTCTGTTGTCCATATATGATACCATAACAGTAAAGAGAACTTGGAAACATTACTGAACAGATGTGTGCAGTCAAGTAGACTGTACTTAAGCTCAATGTTTTTATGCATATACTGAAAGTCAAACACTGTTTCCAAATGCATAAGGCATTCATCTGTCCAACTTGTCTTGAGCATTGCTAGTGCCTTGTTATATATAACTAATATATCAAATTCTGAAGCCATGGCTCTCATCAAAATGATATAATCAACAAAACAAATACAGCAAAGAGAAAAGCTGAATGCATTGCATGTTCACAGTATTTGTATACAGTTTCCATCTGGTGTTCTTTGGCAAATCTTTGTTAAAATTTGCATTTGATAACAGAAACAGCTTGAGTAACTTTCTAATGTATGAATCATGTGATGCTAGAAGAACAGAATTAGTGTTGCTTTATTTTTATTTCTCTTCTCCAAGGTGCGCTGCAACCAATGTGATAAAGATAAAAGAACAGTGTGGAAACAGCATGAAGATACTGCAAGTTATTTTGTGAGATGACTGGCAGCTACAACTTATTGCGAAATGCAATGCATTGATTCTCTTTCCACTCTTAAAAATAGACTTCCACGACAAGTTATTGCTGTTTATACTCTATATATAGATATAATAACTTATGTTTCAGTCAATTCTGATGGTTTTGGTCAGAACAAAAATTAACGTAGTGGTAAATATTATGTGATTTATGCTGCATATAATGTCTGAATAATATAAGAATGTCTCTAGTAAAGTATACACTGAAATGAGAATAAAGAATGTATATTCTGGAAGCAAAGGGCAATATTCTCCTATAGCTGCAGTGATTCTGACAAATGTTTTCCTGAGACATATTGTGCTACTAGAATATAGACATATAAATTAGTTTAAAGCAAAATAAAAAAAAACAAACCTATTTGCTGGAATCTGTTTACCCAGATCTCAATATCGTCACGTCTTTCTTTGTTGTCTATTCTGAAAAATGATGTTGGCTATCTCTCAGCTTTCTTTTCTTCTTTTTGAATGTTGCTAATACAAAACACATGAATTTTTAATGCTTGCTACTATACAACCCTCTCATCAGTTATCAGAAGTTAATAGTAGTTATGCAATATTAACATCATAAGTAAGTGCTTCTCCAGGCTCTGAAAATAAACAGTGGAAGCATCTAAAATGACAATCATACATTTTGCTGGACATTGTATAGCTTGGTTTTATTAGGTGTCTCAGATGCATGCCTCTGTGATTTAATTTTGAATTATTTATGAAGCAGATCTTAAACTATTTTATGTATTGTAGATCACTTCACACAATTTTTTTTTAATTTTAAGCAAACTACACCTAAGAGAGCTGACAGCAATGTGTTAAATAATAAAGTCCCCTGGCCATTGATTAAAACATGAAGCTGCTGTCATTCAAATGCACTACTCTCATGAAACCATTATTTTTTTAAAGAAAATCATGAAAATGTATTCTTATCATAACTGTTAATTCCATATAACATAAAACACTGTTAAAACACAAGTATTTTGTATCTTTCTTGGGATAACTGGGCAGATGATGTGCTGTTGTAAAATGGTAAAACTTTAGGGATGCAGTTTAATTTATATGACAGCGATATGCCACCATAAATTTCACAGTGTCCCTTTATATGTGGTATTCTAATGACAAGAATATCCTTGTAGAACAATATAGAAGAATAGACTTGGTGCAGCTGCTTCTTGTCTAACTTATGAAAGAAAATACTGCTGACATACTAAAACCATTACAAGAATACCCATGTGGCTGGTAAGCTTTTTAGGAAATGCATATTAACCATCTTTCTTCCTGCATCCATATCCTGTTCTGTAGTTTACTTCATCTCTAGGGTATTTTAAAGATAATGAGGATTGCTTTCCACTGTTAAAAATGTATTAAAACATGTAAAACTGCATATTAACTTTTATCCATTTGCAGCTACTGTGGAATTCCATTATCTTATGGAGAATATCACATAAAACTATTTTTGATGCATCCAGATTCCTTGTTCAGTATATAAGACTATGATATTTGTCTTCGGGGTATATGCTTTTTAGTTATTAAGATTAATTCCTTAAGCTTATCTAAAAGGAAAACTCATTTTATTAAACAAAAAAGTCACAAGACAAAAAAATTGCAATTACACATATGTTGACACAAATCATAATGTTACAGATGAAATAAAATAAAACAATGATTTTCAACTGAAAAAGTCTTTATATTCTTAATAAAAGCTCCATGCCAGGACTACTGAAGGGACAGAACTTATTCTGGTAAATAGTGCTTGTGGACAGCATGTAAATGTAAAATAAGCAATGGAATTTCTAGAAAGAGGAATGGTAACAACCAAGTTTCAGACCAGCTGTGCAGAGTAAGTACCTGCAATCAATGTGCCTGCAGATCCAAGCATTTTTTTTTGTATTAAGAAATTAAATAACTGAAGCAATCAAGCTAAATGACATTGTACTATTCATGGAATATTTAAGCAGACGGCATTTTCTCTTTAATGTGATAGGTGTTACAAGAGTAGGGAACTGTGAGAGCTCTTCTGAATGTCTTTCTATTCCCACATTGCTGGACTGAGTTGTAAATGCATTTTCAGAGTTTAATTATTTGTTTGTGTGTTGGATTATTTGCATATTGAAATGCCTGTCTCCAGTGATTTTACACCTAAAAACAATAGTCTGTAATTCATAAAAAAATATCCACAACTGCTTAAGACTGGTATGTTGTCCAAATCACATATCCGAGCCTTAAACAATTCATAAAAGAGGCTTAGCCCACTAGAGAAGTGGCAGACATTACTGTGTATCTGGATGAGTCCAAGAACAGAGTAGGTATGCAAATGAGAATCAAAAAGACTGCAATTCAGATACCTGTGATGTGCAAAATTTACTACAGAGGGGAATTCAGGATTTGTGGATGTTCATAGGTTCATAGGTCCATAGATAAGTACTAGGCTATCTGTCCAAGGGCATTTATAAGCCTAGCCAGAATGTGTTGGCTTTTGCCACCCCCTTAGATTAGTTCCCTGTGCCTCTGTCCAGCAGAGCCATTAGTTCCCTGCGCCACTGTCCAGCAGAGCCACTGCAGTAATCCCGGGGGTATATTTTCTGCTTCCCATCCACCCATCAAGGTTTCTCTTGAAGAGTGTTAGTGAGGGGCTCTGCCTGATGTATATTGGAATCCTATTCCAAAGCATGGGGAGTCTCTGGGACAGGAATCTATCCCTCTAGCATGTCCTATTTATTGTTGTGGTGAGGTTTATATCTCTGGAACGTGTGGCTCTCTGGGATTTGTTTTTTTAGTTGGAGCATTTCCATCAATTCTGGGTTGGACATGGCCTTGTATGTCAGGCAGAGATCACCTCTGAGTAAGCGGTATGCAAATTAGTACAGCTGGAGTTTCTTGAGTCAGGCTGCATAGGGTATCTGGTTGAGGCCAGTAATCCTCTTAGTGAGGTACTTTTGTGGTCTTTCCAGCTGTTGCAGGTGTCTTGTACGGTACATCCCAAATGGGCCATTGTATTCTATGATGGGTCTAATGAGTGATGAGTAGAGAGGCACAATAAACTCTTTTGTTCTAGATATGAACCCTTTTCTGATTAGATGGGCCACATAGAAGGATTTTCTGACAACCTTAGCAATATGATTATCAAAGGAGAGATTACTATCTACTTGGGTCCCCAGATCCCTTATTACATTTCTGTATTTAGGGGACTACCACCTATGTGGCAGTTCACAGGTACTTTATTTTTTCCAAAGGGGATGACTATGCACTTTTTGGCATTTAGCTTGAGGCCATGATTTTGACACCAGGTATCCATTTCAGTGAGACTCTTCTGTTGTCTGCAAACTTGGTCAGCCATAGTCCTCCTATGCTTGCCTGTACCTCTGAGAAGTATATAATTAACAGGAGGGGTCCTAGGACTGAGCCCTGGGGGACGCCACTTGTAACCGGTTTAGAGTCGGATGTAGAGCCTGCAACTCTCACCATGTGGGTTCTATCCATGAACCAGTTGGCATCCCATTACATGATGTAGGGGTTTATGTTCAAGCTGACGAGCTTGTCTATAATACTAGAATGGGTAATGGTGTCAAAAACCTTTGTGAGGTCTAGGTAGGCTGTGTGGACCTCCTTTCCCTCATCTAATGCCTTGACAACTGTCTCAAAGAAGTCCACCAGGTTTAGGAGGCATGATCTGCCCTTAACAAGGCCAAACTGGACAGGGTCCAAGGTTTGGAGGTTCCCAATGTCTCTGTTAATGAGTTCTATGATGATGCGCTCTATAGCCTTGCAGACCAGGTTAGTCAGGCTTATAGGGCGATAGTTCATGGGGTCCATTGTGGCTCCACCTTTGTGGAATGGGATAACTGTTGCTGTGTGCCACTCTATGGGTACGTAGCCTGTAGAGAGGCTGAGTTTGAACAGTGGGTTTAGGTGAGGGGTTAGTTCATTTTGGAGCTCTTGCAAGACACAGCCTGGGACACCGACCAGTCCCATAAAAGCTGTGTTTTTGGCTTTGGATAGGGCTGTTTTAACCTGTGTGTCAGTGATTGACGGGGCCCTACATTCTTCTGGTATGGTTATGGGCCCTTTAGGGGGTGAGAGGGGGGTGAAGTTTGCACTAAACCTGTGCCAGAATGTTGGCAATATCAGTCGGTTCAGTGTATTTTGTGCCATTCTGCACTAACTCAGAGCAGATCTGAGAGTTTCCACTTAGGCTCTTGACATAGCTAAAGAACACTTTGTGGTTATCTTTGGAAGCATTGGCAACTTTTCTTTCGAAACTAGCCTTGGATGATTTAATGAGGGATTGTAGTTTCTTGCTGATACTGATCAGGGATGTCTTTCTTTCTTGGGATTTTACTCTTTTCTGTACTAGTTTCCTCCTGCTGTTGTATAGCTTGTTTATGGTAGGGGGTCCACCAGACTGGTTTCCTTTTCTTGGAGGAGTGAGTCTTGGTTTTACTTTGGCTAGCACAATACATGCATTCCTGCAGATGCTCATAAAGCACCTTTGTAAATGTTTCAACAGCTTGGACAGCATTGTCTTTTAGCATGGGGGCTGTGAACCTTACCACCTTGGTCTTAAGTAACATGAAGTTTGCTTTTGAAAAGTTTTTCACGTCAGTATCCTTGATTGGGGGTGGGGGCGGAACGTGGATATCCAGAGTGATTAGTCTATGGTCTGATCTAACCAGTGAGGGGTTGACCTCTGGTGTGGAACACTGGTCGTCCATGTTCATGACCAGGTCCAATATGTTGTTCCCTCTGGTGGGGGTGTTGACCAGTTGATCCAGGGCATTCGAGTTTATAAATTCTAGGAAGCGTTGGGCAAGGGAGTTAGTGCTTGAGTAGTTCTCCCAGTTTATGCTTGGGTAATTGAAATCACCCAGTACTAGGGTGTTTGGTAGGACCTTCATATTTCTCAGTGTCTCCAGAAATGTGGAATGGGGGTCCTGGGTCATTGTGGGTGATCTGTAGCAAGCTACAAGTTGGATTGCAGTTTTTCCCATAGTTAGTTGCACATGGATGATCTCTGATGCATTGTGCTGAGCCACTAACCTGAAAGTGTGGGTATCCTTGATGAATATGGATACACCCTTGCCTTTTGTGTTTCAGTCCTGGTTCTGTGGCTGGAAGGTATGGTATGAGTTATAGCCTAGTAGTGCTGGGGTGCTCTCAGGAGCCTTAAACCAGGTTTCTGTTACTGCACAGATGTTGATGTTCTCCATATTGAGGAGTGCCTCGAGTGCATGCATTTTGAGGTTTAGACTTCTGGCATTGAGTAGCATTACCCTCAGTTTTTGGTTACTTATGCTATTTATGGTGGTGGGTTTGTCTTTTGAGCCTTGCCTAAAAAAGGCACTATGGGGGCAGCAAGAGCCTTGGCCAGTATTCGAAAGCCTAAGGGTGACAGGTGCAAGCCATCTCTTGTGAAGCAACGTGGCTTGTCGAGCGTGTCATCCCAGGTGGACCGATACTGGATCCCCTTTGAATGACACCAGAAACTTAGTCAATTGTTGAAATTGATCATTTTTTCTTTATACTGTGGCATCATTCTTGGTGAGGGTAGGATGCTACTCAGGGTCAGGGTCATACTGGCCTGGATCAGAGAGCTCTTCCATGTCTCTTTTCATGTAATCCAGGGAGGTACATCTGAGGTCATTCATACCAACATGGACAATGACAGAGTTGTATTTCTACTTGTTCTGGAGTGTTCAGAGTGCTTGTGTTATGTGGCGGATCCTGGCACCCGACAGGCAGCTAACTGTAAGCTTCTCCTTGTCCAGCCTAGTTAGTGGGACATCAGTGTGCCTGACTATAGAGTCACCTATTACTAGTCTGTTGGGTATGTTATTTTGCCTTAAGGGCTGTGATTGCATGGCACACTGATTATGTGAAGTATGTGTTTCATGGTTGGTGATGGGGTGTGGAGGTTGCTTGAATGTCTGCTTTGGAGGTCTCTGTTACTTTTTCAGATTTTTATTTAGAGCCTCTGAGTATGTTTTCATGTATTCATGTGTGTTATTTGCCGGTGTTGGTTCATAGGTTCATAGATTAGTACTAAGCTAACAGCCTTTGCAAGCTATTTTAAGCCTATCCAATTATCCCTTGTGAGACTCAAACCCTGCACCTTGTGTTTGTAAGGCAAATACCTTAACCATTAGGCCACCCCCCCAACCCTTTATTTTATTAGGTCTATGTGAGACTGGTGGTGTGTTGCAAGTATTACCCTTCTCCTCTTGACTGTCAGTTCCAGTCTTGGGTTGAGAGAGTTTTGCCTCCAGTTTGGCTGTATAATTGCATCTATCACATATATTAGTGTATGGTGGTAGGAGGAGAGGGTTGTCTGTGTACATGAGGCAGTTGTAACATTGCCTCAATAAGCCTAAATTCACCGGTTGGACTGGGGAGTACACCGGAAACTGCCCTTTGGACATGCCTGTATAGTTAGAGTAAGCTGTTTTTCTGATTGGCTGGTGGGGACGGATAGAGAGCCTTGTCCTTCTGGACAGTATAGGGGGGTCCAGTGCTATGGTTAATTAGTGCTTGCTATGAGTTTTAAGCAAGTGCTTGACTGTGAAATGAATGTCTTGCGTGCTAAAGTTGAAGGTTTGCTAGTTCCAAGGGAAAAATTGAAGAGTCGACTTCATGGAGCCGAGAATAGTTTAAATGCGGTTTTTATAGCAGGGAAGTAAAAGAGATAGAAATTAGCCCAAAATGGCCAATAAACTACTAACTTCTGGGCTGAAACCCCCTCCTCCAGGGACAGATAGGTTGCTCAAAGCTCCCCTCTCTCACAGGTGAACAAAGAAACTTCCTTCTATCCAAGTAAGGTATGGGCAACACAGAAACTTGTAAAACAGCCCTGGATTCAGCAATAACCAGAAAACTGGACTATACTAGTTCAGAAAGGCGGGAAACAGGTATTTTTTTCAGAAAATAGAGCAGATACAATCAAAACAGCACAGAAAAAGCTATCGCACATTAGTCTGTAGCCTACAACAATTAAACAGATTATTTAAACACAAAAATTACTTAGATAACACCGAACACGAGACCCTTGTCGGCAATAACACAGCTCCAAGTAAATCCTGAACGCAGTTTTATTAATAAAAGCAACAAAGCGTTTTCACCACAGTATACTGTGGCTTCATCAGAGAAGTAAAACAACAAGAAAAAACACTCCACAGAAATATTTAAAAATCAGGAAGTGACATCTTGCAATTTCCTGAAACCAGGTGATATTATGTATTGTTGTCAAATATAATGGCGCAGGTGCACATGCATCCAAACCAACCAAACAACCATGTATGCAATAAACAATCTAACAACTAACAAGATGTACACATTCGGTCTATTAAAACCAATAACCTAAACTTTTTAAAAGTTTTTAAAAGTTAAAAGATTAATCAAAAGGCCAGCACTCTCTCAGATTAATGCATATCAACAAATGCAACAGTGCATTTTTTTGAAGCATTCAGCACGTAAAATGAAAAAGCACAAATGTTATGTGTATAATATACAATCACACCAAAGTACTACAATACAATGCCAATTACTGGCATTATAAAAGGATGTATATCAAAAGAGTATAAATTCTTTATAGATAAACTCCTTATTACCTAAAAATACCTATCTAAGGTAACTCCTTAATTTCAACACAGGGGTGATGTTGCAATTATTATTAAGACCAGGGTGCCTAAAAGCGTCCAAACGCAACTGCCATTCTAATTCTCGATTCTCCAATATTAATGAGAATGGGCCACCCCTGATTTTCAGTGGTACATGATCTATAGCCATGAAATGGAAGCCATGACCCGGATTCAAACCAATGTGCTTCACCAATGCGTTGTCACTCTTGCCGTTCTTAATGGCATACATATGTTCGTACACTCGGTCACGGACCCTACGGTCCGTCTTACCGATGTAGAATGCTTGGCAACAATCACACATGGCTATGTATATGATGGATTTACTCTCACAGTTCAATGGGAAACAAATAAGGTATTTTTTGTCCCTAACCGTAAATGTTTCACCTGGTCTAACCTTGTTGCAAAATTTACAAAAACCACATGGGTACATCCCTCTCTTTTTATTAAAAGTATATTGAGACATGTCCATTTGTAGCATTTCCTTAAGGTTATTGGCTCTTCTGAAGACAAACCTAGGTTCCCTACCAAGTTTTTCAGCCAAAAAGGTGTTGGTGGCTATAAAATGCCAGTTCTTATGTATTATGGCTAAAATTCCTTTAGAATTTTTACTAAAGGTGGTGATGAAGCATCAGGCATTTCAGTGAGAGAGAATTGTTTAAGGTCATTGCCTGACTGAGGTCAACTGGACTACAGCTTAGACTAAGCACCTCATTGGTTCTTTTGAGCTTTTTTCTTAAAAGTTGTCCCAGGTTTCAACTTTCTGTTACCTAAGAAGTTAAGTTGTGAGTGTTTCTGCCATTTCACACTGAGCGAATCGAAGGAAGGACACTGAGCAAACTCATAACTATAATATATAACATTAAGTATCCTGTTTTTTGTTTATTTTGTTCTTTATTTCTTTGTTAATTATAGCACTTTGTGTACTATATATTTTCTAGCTAGTTTCACTGTATGTGAGGTATTAGCTGGAAATTGTCCACTTTTATTAAGCATCTGTTGGGTTGTTTGTAACTGATAACATGTTGCAGTTAAAACTCTTTTTCTAGAGGCTCCTTTAGCTGTTTAAAACTTTCATTTAAAGGCTCACTGCTGCTTTTCTGCTGTTTGAAACATTTCTGCAGTTTTTTTCTAAGTAGTGGGGATATTTGTAGCATTTCCATATTCAGGTTTGTATTTGGGCCTAGTGTTTGTGGAGGCTGTGTGTCTGAGCACATATTCAGGGACATCTTGGTTTAGCCAAAGCCATCAGGCATTTTAGTGAGAGAGAATTGTTTAAAGTCATTGGCTGACTAAGGTCACCTGGACTACAGCTTAGACTAAGCACCTCATTGGTTCTTTTGAGCTTTTTCTTAAAAGTTGTTTCATGTTTCAACTTTTTGTTACCTAAGAAGTTAAGTTTTGAGTGTTTCTGCCATTTCACACTGAGCTAATCGATGGAAGGACACTGAGCAAACTCATAACTATAATATATAACATTAAGTATCCTGTTTTTTGCTTATTTTGTTCTTTATTTCTTTGTTAATTATAGCACTTTGTGTACTGTATATTTTTCTAGCTAGTTTCACTGTGTGTGAGGTATTAGCTGGAAATTGTTCACTTTTATTAAACATCTGTTGGGTTGTTTCTTTCTGATAACTTGTTGCAGTTAAAACTCTTTTTCTAGAGGCTCCATTAGCTGTTTAAAACTTTCGTTTAAAGGCTCACTGCTGCTTTTCTGCTGTGAGAAACATTTCTGCATTTTGTTTCTAAGTAGTGGGGATATTTGTAGCATTTCCATATTCAGGCTTGTATTTGGGCCTAGTGTTTGTGGAGGCTGTGTGTCTGAGCACATATTCAGGGACATCTTGGTTTAGCCAAAGCCATCAGGCATTTCAGTGAGAGAGAATGGTTTAAGGTCATTGGCTGACTGAGGTCACCTGGATTACACGTAGACTAACTAGCTCATTGGTTCTTTTGAGCTTTTTTCTTAAACTTTGTCTCAGGTTTCAACTTTATGTTACCTAAGAAGTTAAGCTGTGAGTGTTTCTGTCGTTTCACAATGAGCTAATTGAAGGAAGGACACTGAGCAAACTCATAACTATAATATATAACATTAAGTATCCTGTTTTTTGCTTATTTTGTTTTTTATTTCTTTGTTAATTATAGCACTTTGTGTACTGTATATTTTTCTAGCTAGTTTCACTGTGTGTGAGGTATTAACTGGAAATTGTCCTCTTTTATTAAGCATCTGTTGGGTTGTTTGTTTCTGATAACTTGTTGCAGGTAAAACTCTTTTTCTAGAGGCTCCTTTAGCTGTTTAAATCTTTCATTTAAAGGCTCACTGCTGCATTTCTGCTGTGAGAAACATTTCTGCAGTTTGTTTCTAAGTAGGGGGGATATTTGTAGCATTTCCATATTCAGGCTAGTATTTGGGCCTAGTGTTTGTGGAGGCTGTGTGTCTGAGCCCATATTCAGGGACATCTTGGTTCAGCCAAAGCCATCAGGCATTTCAGTGAGAGAGAATTGTTTAAGGTCATTGCTGACTGAGGTCACCTGGACTACACCTTAGACTAAGCACCTCATTGATTCTTTTGAGGTTTTTCTTAAAAGTTGTCTCAGGTTTCAACTTTCTGTTACCTAAGAAGTTAAGTTGTGAGTGTTTCTGCCATTTCACACTGAGCTAATCGAAGGAAGGACACTGAGCAATCTCATAACTGTAATATATAACATTAAGTATACTGTTTTTTGCTTATTTTGTACTTTATTTCTTTGTTAATTATAGCACTTTGTGTACTGTATATTTTTCTAGCTAGTTTTACTGTGTGTGAGTTATTAACTGGAAATTGTCCACTTTTATTTAGCATCTATAGGGTTGTTTGTTTCTGATAACTTGTTGCAGATAAAACTCTTTTTCTAGAGGCTCCTTTAGCTGTTTAAAACTTTCATTTAAAGGCTCACTGCTGCTTTTCTGCTGTGAGAAACATTTCTGCAGTTTGTTTCTAAGTAGTGGGGATATTTGTAGCATTTCCATATCGAGGCTTGTATTTGGGCCTAGTGTTTGTGGAGGCTGTGTGTCTGAGCACATATTCAGGGACATCTTGGTTTAGCCAAAGCCATCAGGCATTTCAGTGAGAGAGAATTGTTTAAGGTCATTGGCTGACTGAGGTCACCTGAACTACAGCTTAGAATAAGCACCTCATTGGTTCTTTTGAGCTTTTTTCTTAAAAGTTGTCTCAGGTTTCAACGTTCTGTTACCTAAGATGTTAAGTTGTGAGTGTTTCTGCTATTTCACACTGAGCTAATCGAAGGAAGGACACTGAGAAAACTCATAACTATAATATATAACATTAAGTATCCTGTTTTTTGCTTATTTTGTTTTTTATATCTTTGTTAATTATAGCACTTTGTGTACTGTATATTTTTCTAGCTAGTTTCACTGTGTGTGAGGTATTAACTGGAAATTGTCCACTTTTATTAAGCATCTATTGGGTTGTTTGTTTCTGATAACTTGTTGCAGTTAAAACTCTTTTTCTAGAGGCTCCTTTAGCTGTTTAAAACTTTCATTTAAAGGCTCACTGCTGCTTTTCTGCTGTGAGAAACATTTCTGCAGTTTGTTTCTAAGTAGTGGGGATATTTGTAGCATTTCCATATTCAGGCTTGTATTTGGGCCTAGTGTTTGTGGAGGCTGTGTGTCTGAGCACATATTCAGGGACATCTTGGTTTAGCCAAAGCCATCAGGCATTTCAGTGAGAGAGAATTGTTTAAGGTCATTGGCTGACTGAGGTCACCTGGACTACAGCTTAGACTAAGCACCTCATTGGTTCTTTTGAGGTTTTTCTTAAAAGTTGTCTCAGGTTTCAACTTTCTGTTACCTAAGAAGTTAAGTTGTGAGTGTTTCTGCCATTTCACACTGAGCTAATCGAAGGAAGGACACTGAGCAAACTCATAACTATAATATATAACATTAAGTATCCTGTTTTTGCTTATTTTGTTCTTTATTTCTTTGTTAATTATAGCACTTTGTGTACTGTATATTTTTCTAGCTAGTTTCACTGTGTGTGAGGTATTAACTGGAAATTGTCCACTTTTATTAAGCATCTGTTGGGTTGTTTGTTTCTGATAACTTGTTGCAGTTAAAACTCTTTTCTAGAGGCTCCTTTAGCTGTTTAAAACTTTCATTTAAAGGCTCACTGCTGCTTTTCTGCTGTGAGAAACATTTCTGCAGTTTGTTTCTAAGTAGTGGGGATATTTGTAGCATTTCCATATTCAGGCTTGTATTTGGGCCTAGTGTTTGTGGAGGCTGTGTGTCTGAGCACATATTCAGGGACATCTTGGTTTAGCCAAAGCCATCAGGCATTTCAGTGAGAGAGAATTGTTTAAGGTCATTGGCTGACTGAGGTCACCTGGACTACAGCTTAGACTAAGCACCTCATTGGTTCTTTTGAGCTTTTTCTTAAAAGTTGTCTCAGGTTTCAACTTTCTGTTACCTAAGAAGTTAAGTTGTGAGTGTTTCTGCCATTTCACACTGAGCTAATTGAAGGAAGGACACTGAGCAAACTCGTAACTATAATATATAACATTAAGCATCCTGTTTTTTGCTTATTTTGTTCTTTATTTCTTTGTTAATTATAGCACTTTGTGTACTGTATATTTTTCTAGCTAGTTTCACTGTGTGTGAGGTATTAACTGGAAATTGTCCACTTTTATTAAGCATCTGTTGGGTTGTTTGTTTCTGATAACTTGTTGCAGTTAAAACTCTTTTCTAGAGGCTCCTTTAGCTGTTTAAAACTTTCATTTAAAGGCTCACTGCTGCTTTTCTGCTGTGAGAAACATTTCTGCAGTTTGTTTCTAAGTAGTGGGGATATTTGTAGCATTTCCATATTCAGGCTTGTATTTGGGCCTAGTGTTTGTGGAGGCTGTGTGTCTGAGCACATATTCAGGGACATCTTGGTTTAGCCAAAGCCATCAGGCATTTCAGTGAGAGAGAATTGTTTAAGGTCATTGGCTGACTGAGGTCACCTGGACTACAGCTTAGACTAAGCACCTCATTGGTTCTTTTGAGCTTTTTCTTAAAAGTTGTCTCAGGTTTCAACTTTCTGTTACCTAAGAAGTTAAGTTGTGAGTGTTTCTGCCATTTCACACTGAGCTAATCGAAGGAAGGACACTGAGCAAACTCTGAACTATAATATATAACATTAAGTATCCTGGTTTTGCTTATTTTGTTCTTTATTTCTTTGTTAATTATAGCACTTTGTGTACTGTATATTTTTCTAGCTAGTTTCACTGTGTGTGAGGTATTAACTGGAAATTGTCCACTTTTATTAAGCATCTGTTGGGTTGTTTGTTTCTGATAACTTGTTGCAGTTAAAACTCTTTTCTAGAGGCTCCTTTAGCTGTTTAAAACTTTCATTTAAAGGCTCACTGCTGCTTTTCTGCTGTGAGAAACATTTCTGCAGTTTGTTTCTAAGTAGTGGGGATATTTGTAGCATTTCCATATTCAGGCTTGTATTTGGGCCTAGTGTTTGTGGAGGCTGTGTGTCTGAGCACATATTCAGGGACATCTTGGTTTAGCCAAAGCCATCAGGCATTTCAGTGAGAGAGAATTGTTTAAGGTCATTGGCTGACTGAGGTCACCTGGACTACAGCTTAGACTAAGCACCTCATTGGTTCTTTTGGGCTTTTTCTTAAAAGTTGTCTCAGGTTTCAACTTTCTGTTACCTAAGAAGTTAAGTTGTGAGTGTTTCTGCCATTTCACACTGAGCTAATCAAAGGAAGGACACTGAGCAAACTTGTAACTATAATATATAACATTAAGTATCCTGGTTTTGCTTATTTTGTTCTTTATTTCTTTGTTAATTATAGCACTTTGTGTACTGTATATTTTTCTAGCTAGTTTCACTGTGTGTGAGGTATTAACTGGAAATTGTCCACTTTTATTAAGCATCTGTTGGGTTGTTTGTTTCTGATAACTTGTTGCAGTTAAAACTCTTTTCTAGAGGCTCCTTTAGCTGTTTAAAACTTTCATTTAAAGGCTCACTGCTGCTTTTCTGCTGTGAGAAACATTTCTGCAGTTTGTTTCTAAGTAGTGGGGATATTTGTAGCATTTCCATATTCAGGCTTGTATTTGGGCCTAGTGTTTGTGGAGGCTGTGTGTCTGAGCACATATTCAGGGACATCTTGGTTTAGCCAAAGCCATCAGGCATTTCAGTGAGAGAGAATTGTTTAAGGTCATTGGCTGACTGAGGTCACCTGGACTACAGCTTAGACTAAGCACCTCATTGGTTCTTTTGAGCTTTTTTCTTAAAAGTTGTCTCAGGTTTCAACTTTCTGTTACCTAAGAAGTTAAGTTGTGAGTGTTTCTGCCATTTCACACTGAGCTAATTGAAGGAAGGACACTGAGCAAACTCTGAACTATAATATATAACATTAAGTATCCTGTTTTTTGCTTATTTTGTTCTTTATTTCTTTGTTAATTATAGCACTTTGTGTACTGTATATTTTTCTAGCTAGTTTCACTGTGTGTGAGGTATTAACTGGAAATTGTCCACTTTTATTAAGCATCTGTTGGGTTGTTTGTTTCTGATAACTTGTTGCAGTTAAAACTCTTTTTCTAGAGGCTCCTTTAGCTGTTTAAAACTTTCATTTAAAGGCTCACTGCTGCTTTTCTGCTGTGAGAAACATTTCTGCAGTTTGTTTCTAAGTAGTGGGGATATTTGTAGCATTTCCATATTCAGGCTTGTATTTGGGCCTAGTGTTTGTGGAGGCTGTGTGTCTGAGCACATATTCAGGGACATCTTGGTTTAGCCAAAGCCATCAGGCATTTCAGTGAGAGAATTGTTTAAGGTCATTGGCTGACTGAGGTCACCTGGACTACAGCTTAGACTAAGCACCTCATTGGTTCTTTTGAGCTTTTTTCTTAAAAGTTGTCTCAGGTTTCAACTTTCTGTTACCTAAGAAGTTAAGTTGTGAGTGTTTCTGCCATTTCACACTGAGCTAATTGAAGGAAGGACACTGAGCAAACTCTGAACTATAATATATAACATTAAGTATCCTGTTTTTTGCTTATTTTGTTCTTTATTTCTTTGTTAATTATAGCACTTTGTGTACTGTATATTTTTCTAGCTAGTTTCACTGTGTGTGAGGTATTAACTGGAAATTGTCCACTTTTATTAAGCATCTGTTGGGTTGTTTGTTTCTGATAACTTGTTGCAGTTAAAACTCTTTTCTAGAGGCTCCTTTAGCTGTTTAAAACTTTCATTTAAAGGCTCACTGCTGCTTTTCTGCTGTGAGAAACATTTCTGCAGTTTGTTTCTAAGTAGTGGGGATATTTGTAGCATTTCCATATTCAGGCTTGTATTTGGGCCTAGTGTTTGTGGAGGCTGTGTGTCTGAGCACATATTCAGGGACATCTTGGTTTAGCCAAAGCCATCAGGCATTTCAGTGAGAGAGAATTGTTTAAGGTCATTGGCTGACTGAGGTCACCTGGACTACAGCTTAGACTAAGCACCTCATTGGTTCTTTTGAGCTTTTTCTTAAAAGTTGTCTCAGGTTTCAACTTTCTGTTACCTAAGAAGTTAAGTTGTGAGTGTCTCTGCCATTTCACACTGAGCTAATCGAAGGAAGGACACTGAGCAAACTCTGAACTATAATATATAACATTAAGTATCCTGGTTTTGCTTATTTTGTTCTTTATTTCTTTGTTAATTATAGCACTTTGTGTACTGTATATTTTTCTAGCTAGTTTCACTGTGTGTGAGGTATTAACTGGAAATTGTCCACTTTTATTAAGCATCTGTTGGGTTGTTTGTTTCTGATAACTTGTTGCAGTTAAAACTCTTTTCTAGAGGCTCCTTTAGCTGTTTAAAACTTTCATTTAAAGGCTCACTGCTGCTTTTCTGCTGTGAGAAACATTTCTGCAGTTTGTTTCTAAGTAGTGGGGATATTTGTAGCATTTCCATATTCAGGCTTGTATTTGGGCCTAGTGTTTGTGGAGGCTGTGTGTCTGAGCACATATTCAGGGACATCTTGGTTTAGCCAAAGCCATCAGGCATTTCAGTGAGAGAGAATTGTTTAAGGTCATTGGCTGACTGAGGTCACCTGGACTACAGCTTAGACTAAGCACCTCATTGGTTCTTTTGAGCTTTTTTCTTAAAAGTTGTCTCAGGTTTCAACTTTCTGTTACCTAAGAAGTTAAGTTGTGAGTGTTTCTGCCATTTCACACTGAGCTAATCGAAGGAAGGACACTGAGCAAACTCATAACTATAATATATAACATTAAGTATCCTGTTTTTGCTTATTTTGTTCTTTATTTCTTTGTTAATTATAGCACTTTGTGTACTGTATATTTTTCTAGCTAGTTTCACTGTGTGTGAGGTATTAACTGGAAATTGTCCACTTTTATTAAGCATCTGTTGGGTTGTTTGTTTCTGATAACTTGTTGCAGTTAAACTCTTTTTCTAGAGGCTCCTTTAGCTGTTTAAAACTTTCATTTAAAGGCTCACTGCTGCTTTTCTGCTGTGAGAAACATTTCTGCAGTTTGTTTCTAAGTAGTGGGGATATTTGTAGCATTTCCATATTCAGGCTTGTATTTGGGCCTAGTGTTTGTGGAGGCTGTGTGTCTGAGCACATATTCAGGGACATCTTGGTTTAGCCAAAGCCATCAGGCATTTCAGTGAGAGAGAATTGTTTAAGGTCATTGGCTGACTGAGGTCACCTGGACTACAGCTTAGACTAAGCACCTCATTGGTTCTTTTGAGCTTTTTTCTTAAAAGTTGTCTCAGGTTTCAACTTTCTGTTACCTAAGAAGTTAAGTTGTGAGTGTTTCTGCCATTTCACACTGAGCTAATCGAAGGAAGGACACTGAGCAAACTCAGAACTATAATATATAACATTAAGTATCCTGTTTTTTGCTTATTTTGTTCTTTATTTCTTTGTTAATTATAGCACTTTGTGTACTGTATATTTTTCTAGCTAGTTTCACTGTGTGTGAGGTATTAACTGGAAATTGTCCACTTTTATTAAGCATCTGTTGGGTTGTTTGTTTCTGATAACTTGTTGCAGTTAAAACTCTTTTCTAGAGGCTCCTTTAGCTGTTTAAAACTTTCATTTAAAGGCTCACTGCTGCTTTTCTGCTGTGAGAAACATTTCTGCAGTTTGTTTCTAAGTAGTGGGGATATTTGTAGCATTTCCATATTCAGGCTTGTATTTGGGCCTAGTGTTTGTGGAGGCTGTGTGTCTGAGCACATATTCAGGGACATCTTGGTTTAGCCAAAGCCATCAGGCATTTCAGTGAGAGAGAATTGTTTAAGGTCATTGGCTGACTGAGGTCACCTGGACTACAGCTTAGACTAAGCACCTCATTGGTTCTTTTGAGCTTTTTTCTTAAAAGTTGTCTCAGGTTTCAACTTTCTGTTACCTAAGAAGTTAAGTTGTGAGTGTTTCTGCCATTTCACACTGAGCTAATCGAAGGAAGGACACTGAGCAAACTCTGAACTATAATATATAACATTAAGTATCCTGGTTTTGCTTATTTTGTTCTTTATTTCTTTGTTAATTATAGCACTTTGTGTACTGTATATTTTTCTAGCTAGTTTCACTGTGTGTGAGGTATTAACTGGAAATTGTCCACTTTTATTAAGCATCTGTTGGGTTGTTTGTTTCTGATAACTTGTTGCAGTTAAAACTCTTTTCTAGAGGCTCCTTTAGCTGTTTAAAACTTTCATTTAAAGGCTCACTGCTGCTTTTCTGCTGTGAGAAACATTTCTGCAGTTTGTTTCTAAGTAGTGGGGATATTTGTAGCATTTCCATATTCAGGCTTGTATTTGGGCCTAGTGTTTGTGGAGGCTGTGTGTCTGAGCACATATTCAGGGACATCTTGGTTTAGCCAAAGCCATCAGGCATTTCAGTGAGAGAGAATTGTTTAAGGTCATTGGCTGACTGAGGTCACCTGGACTACAGCTTAGACTAAGCACCTCATTGGTTCTTTTGAGCTTTTTTCTTAAAAGTTGTCTCAGGTTTCAACTTTCTGTTACCTAAGAAGTTAAGTTGTGAGTGTCTCTGCCATTTCACACTGAGCTAATCGAAGGAAGGACACTGAGCAAACTCTGAACTATAATATATAACATTAAGTATCCTGGTTTTGCTTATTTTGTTCTTTATTTCTTTGTTAATTATAGCACTTTGTGTACTGTATATTTTTCTAGCTAGTTTCACTGTGTGTGAGGTATTAACTGGAAATTGTCCACTTTTATTAAGCATCTGTTGGGTTGTTTGTTTCTGATAACTTGTTGCAGTTAAAACTCTTTTCTAGAGGCTCCTTTAGCTGTTTAAAACTTTCATTTAAAGGCTCACTGCTGCTTTTCTGCTGTGAGAAACATTTCTGCAGTTTGTTTCTAAGTAGTGGGGATATTTGTAGCATTTCCATATTCAGGCTTGTATTTGGGCCTAGTGTTTGTGGAGGCTGTGTGTCTGAGCACATATTCAGGGACATCTTGGTTTAGCCAAAGCCATCAGGCATTTCAGTGAGAGAGAATTGTTTAAGGTCATTGGCTGACTGAGGTCACCTGGACTACAGCTTAGACTAAGCACCTCATTGGTTCTTTTGAGCTTTTTCTTAAAAGTTGTCTCAGGTTTCAACTTTCTGTTACCTAAGAAGTTAAGTTGTGAGTGTTTCTGCCATTTCACACTGAGCTAATCGAAGGAAGGACACTGAGCAAACTCTGAACTATAATATATAACATTAAGTATCCTGGTTTTGCTTATTTTGTTCTTTATTTCTTTGTTAATTATAGCACTTTGTGTACTGTATATTTTTCTAGCTAGTTTCACTGTGTGTGAGGTATTAACTGGAAATTGTCCACTTTTATTAAGCATCTGTTGGGTTGTTTGTTTCTGATAACTTGTTGCAGTTAAAACTCTTTTCTAGAGGCTCCTTTAGCTGTTTAAAACTTTCATTTAAAGGCTCACTGCTGCTTTTCTGCTGTGAGAAACATTTCTGCAGTTTGTTTCTAAGTAGTGGGGATATTTGTAGCATTTCCATATTCAGGCTTGTATTTGGGCCTAGTGTTTGTGGAGGCTGTGTGTCTGAGCACATATTCAGGGACATCTTGGTTTAGCCAAAGCCATCAGGCATTTCAGTGAGAGAGAATTGTTTAAGGTCATTGGCTGACTGAGGTCACCTGGACTACAGCTTAGACTAAGCACCTCATTGGTTCTTTTGAGTTTTTTCTTAAAAGTTGTCTCAGGTTTCAACTTTCTGTTACCTAAGAAGTTAAGTTGTGAGTGTCTCTGCCATTTCACACTGAGCTAATCGAAGGAAGGACACTGAGCAAACTCTGAACTATAATATATAACATTAAGTATCCTGGTTTTGCTTATTTTGTTCTTTATTTCTTTGTTAATTATAGCACTTTGTGTACTGTATATTTTTCTAGCTAGTTTCACTGTGTGTGAGGTATTAACTGGAAATTGTCCACTTTTATTAAGCATCTGTTGGGTTGTTTGTTTCTGATAACTTGTTGCAGTTAAAACTCTTTTTCTAGAGGCTCCTTTAGCTGTTTAAAACTTTCATTTAAAGGCTCACTGCTGCTTTTCTGCTGTGAGAAACATTTCTGCAGTTTGTTTCTAAGTAGTGGGGATATTTGTAGCATTTCCATATTCAGGCTTGTATTTGGGCCTAGTGTTTGTGGAGGCTGTGTGTCTGAGCACATATTCAGGGACATCTTGGTTTAGCCAAAGCCATCAGGCATTTCAGTGAGAGAGAATTGTTTAAGGTCATTGGCTGACTGAGGTCACCTGGACTACAGCTTAGACTAAGCACCTCATTGGTTCTTTTGAGCTTTTTTCTTAAAAGTTGTCTCAGGTTTCAACTTTCTGTTACCTAAGAAGTTAAGTTGTGAGTGTCTCTGCCATTTCACACTGAGCTAATCGAAGGAAGGACACTGAGCAAACTCTGAACTATAATATATAACATTAAGTATCCTGGTTTTGCTTATTTTGTTCTTTATTTCTTTGTTAATTATAGCACTTTGTGTACTGTATATTTTTCTAGCTAGTTTCACTGTGTGTGAGGTATTAACTGGAAATTGTCCACTTTTATTAAGCATCTGTTGGGTTGTTTGTTTCTGATAACTTGTTGCAGTTAAAACTCTTTTCTAGAGGCTCCTTTAGCTGTTTAAAACTTTCATTTAAAGGCTCACTGCTGCTTTTCTGCTGTGAGAAACATTTCTGCAGTTTGTTTCTAAGTAGTGGGGATATTTGTAGCATTTCCATATTCAGGCTTGTATTTGGGCCTAGTGTTTGTGGAGGCTGTGTGTCTGAGCACATATTCAGGGACATCTTGGTTTAGCCAAAGCCATCAGGCATTTCAGTGAGAGAGAATTGTTTAAGGTCATTGGCTGACTGAGGTCACCTGGACTACAGCTTAGACTAAGCACCTCATTGGTTCTTTTGAGCTTTTTTCTTAAAAGTTGTCTCAGGTTTCAACTTTCTGTTACCTAAGAAGTTAAGTTGTGAGTGTTTCTGCCATTTCACACTGAGCTAATCGAAGGAAGGACACTGAGCAAACTCTGAACTATAATATATAACATTAAGTATCCTGGTTTTGCTTATTTTGTTCTTTATTTCTTTGTTAATTATAGCACTTTGTGTACTGTATATTTTTCTAGCTAGTTTCACTGTGTGTGAGGTATTAACTGGAAATTGTCCACTTTTATTAAGCATCTGTTGGGTTGTTTGTTTCTGATAACTTGTTGCAGTTAAAACTCTTTTCTAGAGGCTCCTTTAGCTGTTTAAAACTTTCATTTAAAGGCTCACTGCTGCTTTTCTGCTGTGAGAAACATTTCTGCAGTTTGTTTCTAAGTAGTGGGGATATTTGTAGCATTTCCATATTCAGGCTTGTATTTGGGCCTAGTGTTTGTGGAGGCTGTGTGTCTGAGCACATATTCAGGGACATCTTGGTTTAGCCAAAGCCATCAGGCATTTCAGTGAGAGAGAATTGTTTAAGGTCATTGGCTGACTGAGGTCACCTGGACTACAGCTTAGACTAAGCACCTCATTGGTTCTTTTGAGCTTTTTTCTTAAACGTTGTCTCAGGTTTCAACTTTCTGTTACCTAAGAAGTTAAGTTGTGAGTGTTTCTGCCATTTCACACTGAGCTAATCGAAGGAAGGACACTGAGCAAACTCGTAACTATAATATATAACATTAAGTATCCTGTTTTTTTGCTTATTTTATTTGTTATTTCTTTGTTAATTATAGCACTTTGTGTTCTGTATATTATTCTAGCTAGTTTCACTGTGTGTGAGGTATTAACTGGAAATTGTCCACTTTTATTAAGCATCTGTTGGGTTGTTTGTTTCTGATAACTTGTTGCAGTTAAAACTCTTTTTCTAGAGGCTCCTTTAGCTGTTTAAAACTTTCATTTAAAGGCTCACTGCTGCTTTTCTGCTGTGAGAAACATTTCTGCAGTTTGTTTCTAAGTAGTGGGGATATTTGTAGCATTTCCATATTCAGGCTTGTATTTGGGCCTAGTGTTTGTGGAGGCTGTGTGTCTGAGCACATATTCAGGGACATCTTGGTTTAGCCAAAGCCATCAGGCATTTCAGTGAGAGAGAATTGTTTAAGGTCATTGGCTGACTGAGGTCACCTGGACTACAGCTTAGACTAAGCACCTCATTGGTTCTTTTGAGCTTTTTCTTAAAAGTTGTCTCAGGTTTCAACTTTCTGTTACCTAAGAAGTTAAGTTGTGAGTGTTTCTGCCATTTCACACTGAGCTAATCGAAGGAAGGACACTGAGCAAACTTGTAACTATAATATATAACATTAAGTATCCTGTTTTTGCTTATTTTGTTCTTTATTTCTTTGTTAATTATAGCACTTTGTGTACTGTATATTTTTCTAGCTAGTTTCACTGTGTGTGAGGTATTAACTGGAAATTGTCCACTTTTATTAAGCATCTGTTGGGTTGTTTGTTTCTGATAACTTGTTGCAGTTAAAACTCTTTTTCTAGAGGCTCCTTTAGCTGTTTAAAACTTTCATTTAAAGGCTCACTGCTGCTTTTCTGCTGTGAGAAACATTTCTGCAGTTTGTTTCTAAGTAGTGGGGATATTTGTAGCATTTCCATATTCAGGCTTGTATTTGGGCCTAGTGTTTGTGGAGGCTGTGTGTCTGAGCACATATTCAGGGACATCTTGGTTTAGCCAAAGCCATCAGGCATTTCAGTGAGAGAGAATTGTTTAAGGTCATTGGCTGACTGAGGTCACCTGGACTCCAATTTAGACTACGCACCTCATTGGATCTTTTGAGTATTTTCTTAAAAGTTGTCTCAGGTTTCAACTTTCTGTTACCTAAGAAGTTAAGTTGTGAGTGTTTCTGCCATTTCACACTGAGCTAATCGAAGGAAGGACACTGAGCAAACTCATAACTATAATATATAACATTAAGTATCCTGTTTTTTGCTTATTTTGTTCTTTATTTCTTTGTTAATTATAGCACTTTGTGTACTGTATATTTTTCTAGCTAGTTTCACTGTGTGTGAGGTATTAACTGGAAATTGTCCACTTTTATTAAGCATCTGTTGGGTTGTTTTTAACTGATAACTTGTTGCAGTTAAAACTCTTTTTCTAGAGGCTCCTTTAGCTGTTTAAAACTTTCATTTAAAGGCTCACTGCTGCTTTTCTGCTGTGAGAAACATTTCTGCAGTTTGTTTCTAAGTAGTGGGGATATGTGTAGCATTTCCATATCGAGGCTTGTATTCGGGCCTAGTGTTTGTGGAGGCTGTGTGTCTGAGCACATATTCAGGGACATCTTGGTTTAGCCAAAGCCATCAGGCATTTCAGTGAGAGAAAATTGTTTAAGGTCATTGGCTGACTGAAGTCACCTGAACTACAGCTTAGACTAAGCACCTCATTGGTTCTTTTGAGCTTTTTTCTTAAAAGTTGTCTCAGGTTTAAAAGTTCAGTTACCTAAGAAGTTAAGTTGTGAGAGTTTCTGCCATTTAAGGCTGAGCTAATTGAAGGAAGGACACTGAGCAAACTCGTAACTATAATATATAACATTAAGTGACCTTTCTTTTGCTTATTTTGTGTTTTATTTATTTGTTAATTATAGCACTTTGTGTACTGTATATTTTTCTATCTAATTTCACTGTGTGTGAGGTATTAACTTGAAATTGTCCACTTTTATTAAGCATCTGTTGGGTTGTTTGTTTCTGATAACTTACTGCAGTTAAAACTCTTTTTCTAGAGGCTCCTTTAGCTGTTTAAAACTTTCATTTAAAGGCTCACTGCTGCTTTTCTGCTCTGAGAAACATTTCTGCAGTTTGTTTCTAAATAGTGGGGATATTTGTAGCATTTCCATATTCAGGCTTGTATTTGGGCCTAATATTTTTGGAGGCTGTGTGCCTGAGCACATATTCAGGGACATCTTGGTTTAGCCAAAGTCATCAGGCATTTCAGTTAGAGAAAATTGTTTAAGGTTATTTCCTGACTGAGGTCACCTGGACTACAGCTTAGACTAAGCACCTCATTCGTTCTTTTGAGCTTTTTTCCTAAAAGTTGCCTCAGGTTTCAACTTTCTGTTACCTAAGAAGTTAAGTT
Organism: Protopterus annectens; assembly: GCF_019279795.1. Lineage (NCBI taxonomy): Eukaryota > Metazoa > Chordata > Ceratodontiformes > Protopteridae > Protopterus > Protopterus annectens. The sequence continues at coordinate 598,610,330 of NC_056732.1, forward strand.
GTGAGTGTTTCTGCCATTTCACACTGAGCTAATCGAAGGAAGGACACTGAGCAAACTCGTAACTATAATATATAACATTAAGTATCCTGTTTTTGCTTATTTTGTTCTTTATTTCTTTGTTAATTATAGCACTTTGTGTACTGTATATTTTTCTAGCTAGTTTCACTGTGTGTGTGAGGTATTAATTGGAAAGTTTCCACTTTTATTAAGCATCTGTTGGGTTGTTTGTTTCTGATAACTTGTTGCAGTTAAAACTCTTTTTCTGGAGGCTCCTTTAGCTGTTTAAAACTTTCATTTAAAGGCTCACTGCTGCTTTTCTGCTGTGAGAAACATTTCTGCAGTTTGTTACTAAGTAGTGGGAATTTTGTAGCATTTCCATATTAGGGCTTGTTTTCGGGCCTAGTGTTTGTGGAGGCTGTGTGTCTGAGCACATATTCAGGGACATCTTGGTTTAGCCAAAGCCATCAGGCATTTCAGTGAGAGAAAATTGTTTAAAGTCATTGGCTGACTGAGGTCACCTGGACTACAGCTTAGACTAAGCACCTCATTGGTTCTTTTGAGCTTTTTTCTTAAACGTTGTCTCAGGTTTCAACTTTCTGTTACCTAAGAAGCTAAGTTGTGAGTGTTTCTGCCATTTCACACTGAGCTAATCGAAGGAACGACACTGAACAAACTCGTATCTATAATATATAACATTAAGTATCCTGTTTTTGTTATTTTCTTTTTTATGTCTTTGTTAATTATAGCACTTTGTGTACTGTATATCTTTCTAGCTAGTTTCACTGTGTGTGAGGTATTAACTGGAAATTGTCCACTTTTATTAAGCATCTGTTGGGTTATTTGTTTCTGATAACTTGTTGCAGTTAAAACTCTTTTTCTAGAGGCTCTTTTAGCTGTTTCAAGCTTTCATTTAAAAGCTCACTGCTGTTTTTCTGCTGTGCAAATCATTTTTGCAGTTTTTTTCCCACACTGCCTTTCTTTCGTATGGTGTTTTTCTAGTTGGTGGCTTTGCAGTTGCCCGCCCCTGGTGTAAATTTGATCTGGGTCCCTCCTCCCAGTCTAGTGTCATTACCTCATTCTATCCAGTACAGGTAGAACATTTGAGAAGGCCAATCAGATTAGTTTCTGCTACTCCTTTCTCTCTTTCCACTAAAAAAAAAAAAAAAAAATTCTAAGCTTGTTTCCTGCCTTTCCTGTGGTAGTCTTGCCTGGATATAGATTTGCTGTGTCCAGGACTATTTGTAGGCTTCTAGGCCCCCAAGCCTTTCTGTGTTGGAGGGAAGCCTTTTAGCTTAATTTTGTTTCTTAGAACTAGCCAGTTTTTTGTTTCAGCACTTGTTCATAACTTATTGTAAGCACTAAATACGCTACAAATTACTACAGCAGTCAACTTTCCTCACTGTCTAGAGGAAAACAGTTTCTAGTACTTAACAAATAAGCACCTATTCAGGCATGTCCGTCAGCTCCCAGTGTTTTCTCCTGTCTACCTGATGAATCTGGGCATCTTGGGGCAATGCAGTAATTGTCTCATGTACACAGACAATGCTCTCCTCCTACCACCCAACATTACAACCTGTGAGAGATGCACTTATATAGCCAAACTGGAAGCAAGGATCTCTTCACCCAAGACTGGACTAGACAGTCAAGAGGAAAAGGTAAACACTTGCACCACACCACACTCATCAAATAGTCCCTCAAAACCTACACCACCAAAACACACACATTGAAACACGAAACATGCACCTACATTCGCGGAGGCTCTCAGTAAAAACCTGCCCAAGCAACAGGGACCTCCAAAGCAGAAACACAAGCAACCTCCACCCCCCCCCAACACAACGCAAATGACACATAGCCCACAAACTCAGTGTGCCACTCAACCACAGCCCATAAGGCATAACAACGTACCCAACACTCTAGTCATAGGTGACTCTATAGTCAGGCACACTGATGTTCCACTCACCAGGCTAAACAAGGAGAAAGTTACTGTCAGCTGCCTGTTGGGTGCCAGGATCCGCCACATAATGCATGCACTCAGGTCACTCCACAACAAGTACAAATATGACTCTGCCATTGTCCATGTTGGTATGAATGACCTGAGATGTACCTCCTTGGACTACATGAAAAGGGACATGGAGGAGCTGTCCGATCTTGTAGCCCAAGCAGGTATGACCCTAGCCCTGAGTAGCATCCTGCCATCACCCAGAATGATACCACAGTACAAGGACAAAATGATTCACTTCAACAATTGGCTAAGCTTCTGGTGTCATTCTAAGGGGATCCAGTATCTGTCTGCCTGGGATGACATGATCAACAAGCCACGATGCTTTGCCAGAGATGGCCTGCACCTGTCGTCCCTGGGATTCCAGATACTGGCTAAGGCTCTAGCCACCCCTATAGTGCCTTTTTTAGGAAAGGTTCAAATGACAAATTCACCACCCTAACAGGTACAAGCAAGAAGAATATGAGGGTATTGCTACTCAATGCTAGAAGTCTAAACCTCAAAATGAACTCTCTCGAGGCACTCCTTAAAATGGAGAAAATCGACATCTGTGCAGTGACAGAGACCTGGTTCAGGGCTCCAGAGAGTACCCCTGTGTTAGGAGGTTATAATTCATAGCACACCTTTCGGCCACCTAACCTGGACCGAAACACTAAAGGCGGAGGCATGTCCATATTCATTAAGGATATCCACACCTCCAGGCTAGTTGCTCAGCATAATGCATCTGAAATTATCCAAGTGCAACTAACTCTGGGCAAGACTGCAATCCAAATTGTAGCTTGCTACGGATGCCCCAGGATTCCCACTCCTCATTTCTTAATCCAATGGAAAATATTAGAGTACAACCTAACACCCTAATAATGGGCAATTTCAACTACCCTACCATTAACTGGGAAAACTACTCATGTACCAACTCTTGTGCTCAACGTTTTCTGGAATTCATAAATTCCAATGCCATGGATCAACTTATCCACACCCTCACCAGGGGCAGCAATATCCTAGACCTGGTTATTACCAACATGGGCTACCAGTGTTCCACACCAGAGGTCAGTTCCTCGTTGGTCAGATCCGACCACAAGCTAATCACCCTAGACATCCACATCCCTTCCCCACTGCCCATTAGGGAAACCACAGTAAAAACGTTCTCCAAATCCAACTTCATGCTTCTTAAGACAGAAGTGGCAAACTTCATGACACCCATGCTGACGGACAATAGAGATATGACTGCTGAATCCTACACAAATGCACTTTATAAGCACTTACACGAGTGCATGGATCGTGCAATCCCTAACAGAACCAAGATGCTATCCTCCAAAAAAAAGGAAGCCAATCTGGTGGTCCCCTGCCATAAACAAACTCTACAACAGAAGAAAGAAACTGTTGCAAAAATGAGTAAAATCCCATGATTGTAGAAACTCCCTGGTCATCCTCAGTAAGAAGCTGTGATCCCTCATAAAATCCTCCAAAGCTAGTTATGAAAACAAAATCGCCACTGACTCTAAAGAAAATCACAAACCATTCTACAGCTATGTCAAGAATCTCAATGGCAACACTCAGATCTGCTCTGAGTTACAGCACAATGGCACTAAATATACAGAACCAACTGATATTGCCAACATCTTGGCAGATAGGTTCAGTGCTAACTTTACCCCTCTGTCGTCCCCTAAAGGGCCCATCTCTATACCAAAAGAATGCAAAGTTCCTGTAATCATGGCTGCACAGGTAAAAAACACACTATCCAAAGCCAAGAACACAGGATCCATGGGACCTGACTACATCCCAGGCTGTGTTCTACATGAACTACAGAACGAACTGGCACCCCACCTAAGTATCATGTTCAATCAGAGCCTCACCTCAGGCTATGTGCCAACTGAATGGCCCACAGCAACAGTTATCCCACTCCACAAAGGGGGAGCCACCACAGACACCAGAAACTACTGCCCCAATAGCCTAATGAGCCTGGTCTGCAAGGCTATGCAACATATCATCATGGAACTTATAAACAATGACATTGGTAATCTCCAAACTCAGGACCCCACCCAGTTCGGGTTTGTAAAAGGCAGATCATGTCAAACCTGATAGACTTCTTTGAAGCAGTCACCAAAGCCATAGATGAGGGTAAGGTGGTTCATGCAGCCTATCTAGATCTCGCCAAGGCTTTCGACACCATCCCCCACTCTGGAATTATAGATAAACTCACTAATCTAGGTATAAATTCCTATGTCACAAGATGGGTTGCCAACTGGCTCACTGACAGAACCCACACTGTGAAAGTAGCAGACTCCAAATCCAATTTCAGACCAGTGACAAGTGGAGTACCACAGGGTTCAGTCCTGGGTCCTCTCCTGCTTGGTATCTACTTCTCTGAAGTACAGGCCAACACAGAAGGTCTTTGGCTAATGAAGTTCGCAGATCACTGCAAACTAGGAGCCATAATCAAAACTCCAAAAGATGTGGACATCCTACAAAAGGGCCTCACCGAGACAGATGCCTGGTGTCAAAGCCATGGCCTCAAGCTCAATGCCAAAAAGTGCATTGTCATCCCTTTTGGTAAAAACTCAGTACCCATGAACTACCAGATAGGTGGTAGTCTACTTAACACCGAAAGTGTGATAAGAGACCTTGGGACACAGGTGGACAGTAGTCTCTCCTTTGATAATCACATCACCACAGTAGTCAGGAAATCCTTCTATGTGGCACACCTCATCACAAAAGGTTTCTCATCCAGGAAAAAAGAGGTCATTGTTCCCCTCTACTCGTCACTCATTAGACCCATTATAAAGTACAATGCCCCTTTTGGCATGTATCTCACAAGACATCTACAACAACTGGAAAGGCCACAGAAATACCTCACAAAGAGGATTACCGGCCTCAAAGAAATGCCCTATGCAGACAGTCTCAAAAAACTGCAGCTTTACTCCATTGCATATTGCCTGCTCAGAGGCGATCTCTGCCTAACACACAAAGCTATGTCAAACCCAGAACTTTTTGACATGCTCCACTTAAAGAAATCCCAATCCCTATGAGCTACATGCTCTAGGGACCTAAACCTCGTCACCACAATAAACAGAACATGCTGGAGGGTTAGATTCCTGTCCCAGAGACTTCCCATACTCTGGAACAAACTACCTATCTATATCAAACAAAGCTCCTCATTAGCACTCTTCAACAAAAATCTTGATGATTGGATGGGAGATAGGAAATTCACCCCGAGGATCACTTCTGTGGCTCTGCTCGACAGTGGCACAGGAAAATAATTTTCTTGGGTGACGAAAGCCAGGGTACATTTGGCTAGGCTTATATAGGCCCTAGGGCCAATAGCCTAGTACCTACCTATGAACCTATGAACCTATGAACATTGGATAAACAATGTTTTAGTGCAAAAATCATAATGTAAGCCTTACCATATTTATAGGATGAAACCGTCCTTGGACCTTTCAGGGTTAGATTTATGATTCATATAAACTGTGTGTACCTGCTGTATTCTACTACAGTCCTTTCCACTTTGACTCCATTGGGCCCCAGCCAGTAGAACTGAGTGCATGACTGGATCTCTTCATTACTCATATATATATATATATATATATATATATATATATATATATATATATATATATATATATATATATATATATATATATATATATATATATATATACATATACTGGATGGGTACAGATATATATATATGTATATCTATATATATATATATATATATATATATATATATATATATATGTATACATATATATATATATATATATATATATACATATATATATATATATATATATATATATGTATATATATATATATATGTATATATATATATATATATATATATATATATATATTATAGAACAGGACCTGTAAAATGTCCACTAGATAACCTGACTACTGAACTCCGTTTATACTCTATTAAGGATTCATTATCTAAATATCAGGCATGTTACTATGGTCTGTTTACAATGAGTTATCTAAACCATATTTTCCTTTTTACTTTTACAGTTTGTATTGTGTGTGCATGTGTGTGTACATGCATATGTGAGTTTTAGTTAGCAGCAATCATGTGGAAAGTAACAGTGTGAGCCACTACAATTCATAGATTAGTACTAAGCTAACTGGCCTTTGCAAGCCATTTTAAGCCTAGCCAATTATCCCTTGTGAGACTTAAACTCCGTATCTTGTGTTTGTAAGGCATACACCTTAACCATTAGGCCACCTTCCCAACCCCCAGTTACTACAGTAACTGGCAGCTCAGTGGGTGGCAGCTGTAATGATGCTGATAGCAAATATTTGGGTGAAGAAGTCAACATGCTTTTGCTACCAATGTACATAGAGATCTGCTGCTTCATGACCCTTGTTTTCTGCATTAGGTGTTAAGGTCTCTATGCATGCAGTCAGACTGTGTTTTGATTCCTTTCAGAGAACTGCAATATTGTATGTACTTCATATAGCTGTCAGTGTCCACAGCCTATTTATGGAATTGTGCATGTCATCAACAATATGGCACTAATCGTCAAAGTAAATATTGCCAAATTAAAGCAGCTTAAAATGTTCAGAATCAATAATTAAACAAATTATGAAATGCAAAAAACATTTTTTCTGTTTAGAATAATTTAAGCACCTCCGCAAATGAATGGTAGTTAATGGACTTCTTATGGGAGATCATGAAGTCTCACCCCCAAATTAGGCAGGAGCTGGTTAGAATGAGCTGAGCGAAAGGCATGCAAAACAAAACCTACTGCATTATCAAGGATGTTCAGATATTCAAAATTCATGTAGGGTTCCACTAAAGGCATCCCTTATTTAATGTTCTCTACACAATTGTCAGGTAGAAGACTTTAAGGCATAAACAATATTTGCAGAAAGTATTGCAGTTTTAGTCTTTGCAGAAGTTTTCCTGCTGGCCCCAAGTGACCATGATCTGTATCATGTATTGGAACAGTTCAGTATTGATTATATTGTGGTTGTGATTAAAATTAAGAATCTACAAATCAAAGATAATGAGAAAATGAATGGCATGCCAACAGTGGGGGGATTGTGTGAAACTTATAACCTGTTCACACAGGGAACTGGGAAATTCACTGGATGGGTACAGAGGTAGTAGTACACTACGCACTGTATGAGATTTTGGAGTGGAAGTGGAAACCGAGATATAGGGCAAATCTATCAATACCAGTCTATGCTGCTGTCTTCACCTATGGTCACAACCTTTGACCAGAAGACAAATGGAGGATATGAAAGACAAAAGTGGTAGAACAAACATAAAGAAAATGGAACACAGACATGATATTATACCTTTTATTAGACAGACATAGGTTTTGCAATTAGTCAAGTTTTTGATCTGGCAAGAGCCCTTTGTCAGGAGATATTAAGTTACTGATGTTAAATACAGTGTTTAAATATCCACTCATATTTAGAAAGGGAAGTACATCATTTATTTCCATCTAGCCAAAAGAGAAATTTTGAAAAATGCTATTGTGAAAAAAATGACGCTCATTCTATGCCTTAGAGATATGCAATGTACGTGCGTGCATGCGTGTGTGTGTGTGTGTGTGTGTGTGTGTGTGTGTGTGTGTGTGTGTGTGTGTGTGTGTGTGTGTGTGTGTGCATGTGTGTATTTGTGTGTGTGAGCAAGAGGGTGAGAGAGACAGACTGAAATTGTAGAACAGGGTCATGATATGGAATAAAATAAACAAAGTTTGGTATGTTACATTAAAGTTGGTATTCATTTAGCAAAGAAAATAACACTCAGAGAGGGACTGCTCTGGCATTTAACGTGATGATAAATCTCAAAACAAAAGAAGTGGAGGGAGATTAGTTAAACCCAGAGTGGGAGAAAAAAGAAGTTATAATTTGATAGTTGCTAGTCTGTCTAAACAAGTAATTTTTATGAGGCAGAGATTTTGGTTAACAGAAAATATGAATTAGCAATGATGTCCAGTTCACAATTATGAGAAAGGCAGGGACTAACAAGAGAATGAGATACAGGGCTAGAATGTATGCATATTGTACACAGTTAATACACTACTTAGGCTATGATTTAGCTAAGTGACACAAAGACAGAAACAAGCAGAGGGAAAAAGAGAAAGAGAGGGAGAGGAAAATGGTGTTGTTATGTCAGCCAAAGCTTCTGAAAATTAGTAGAACTGGGAAAAAAAGTTTTGCTACACTGTGAAAAATGTATGAACATTAACACTTTACTGCTTGTAACTATTCTCTTGTCATGAATAAAATACAGGTGTTAAAACATAGACCCTAGTAATCTAAACAGTTGATGTTAATGGTTTGAAATAGTCAGCAATTTGAATTCTGAGTAAATTCATCAAAAATTGTGTTACCAGAAAAAAAGAATTGTTGCTTTTAAGTATATTTTATAATTGCTTTATTACCCACTGTTAGTTGCTCAGAATAAAAACGTTAGGTATTATAGTGTCTCATAAAACCAATATCCAGGTTCATACCACTGACTGTCAGCAGATTGAATAACTGAATTAACTTAATCGCCATTGTTCTTCTTTCCAAAGATATGTGGAAATGAACCATAACTGTCATATCTAATACTGGATGATCAGACAAGTGCACTGATATTGGCTTGTCAGTCATTTTATTTGTAATTGTGTGACTATGAACATTTGTCCTGGTTTTGAATAACTAGTCTGTCTCTCCTATGTAACCTGTCTCTGGACATTTCTTGCATTTGATTATACTAACCACATTTTGGAAGGGCAAATACATGCTTCCTGTACTTTGGAACGTCTGTTCTGTGAATTATGTTTGAAGCTATTCAAATCATGTAATATATTTTGCATCTTGAAAGGTTACATGGATTTGTGCCATTTTGGACTATGTGCTGTCCTGGTCTAAGTGTACTTCTGACAAGAAGATTGTTTAGATTTGGTGGTTATTAAATTGACAGCAGTGGAGGTACATGAAAAATGTCTCTCACCTTGTCATCCTCAATGAATGTTAGTTGGAGGAACATTACAATTTTCTGCATTATTTTTTAAGTTCTGGATGATATGTTGTTACTAGTGTAACTCTGTCACAGGGGTTCCTCCCTTTATACAAAAGAGCTGTTTTTATAGGAGCTCTATTGCTCTATCTACAACTCTGTCAAACTCCCTGCCAGAATGACCTAGGGCAAGCATAGCATTTTTTTAATTGTGCCAACTGCGTGTCTATTTCTGCCTCACTAGAAGAAATGTGGTGCTATCAAAGTACTTGACTGCAAATAACCAGCTTCTTTGTGTGGCTGAGATGGTTACTGATTTTGTGCAAATATATCTGTCTGTCATTCATTTTCCTGTAGGCACATGTCTGTAATCTCCCATTTTGTATAGTAACCTTAGTATTAAGGAAGGTTATACCTGAAGTTGAATACTCCAAGGAGAGTTTAATACATGGGTAGATTCTGTTGAGTCATCTGTGGAATTACTCGACAGATTCAATGCTATGTGCCCAGATTATAAATAAGTCATCAATAAAATGGAAATAAGCAAGGGGGCTATGCATGCAGCCTTTCAGGAATTCTTCTAGGTTTGCCACAAAGAGGTTTGCATATTGTGTTGCTATTCTGGTGCCTATTGTAATGCCCATAGTCTGAACATAATGTTTCCCATTAAAGGTAAAATTGCTATGTGTCAGAATAAACTCTGTAGTTGTCCCACTTATCTGGAATAATGCTGGTATGATCTATTTTCTCTTGTCAGTACTTGAGGCAGGCAGCAATTTCATGCTCATGTGGGATGTTTGTATAGAGTGATGTAACATTTATTGTGTTTAAAACAGTGTTTGGTAGTAGGTTATAATAACCTGACAGAATGTGAAGAAAATGTGTGATGTTTTGAATATGTACTCAATAACACAAGAGTGGAAAACAACACTAGAACAAGGTAGATAGCTGAAATGAAGACCACTGCTCGTCGGTTACGATAAAAACAGACACAATTTAATCCAAATCAATTCCAACGCTGAGTAAGGTTAAGCGCTTTCAACTGATTATCAGTTGAAAGCGCTTAACCTTACTCAGCGTTGGAATTGATTTGGAATAAATTGTGTCTGTTTTTATCGTAACCGACGAGCAGTGGTCTTCATTTCAGCTATCTACCTTGTTCTAGTGATGTTTTGAATATGGTTGTCCCTCTCATTGACTAGTGATTTCAGAATTTTCTCCCCAAACCCAGAAATCTCTTCTGTCAGAGTTCCTTTGCTTGATACTGCGGTCTTTCTGGATCTTCTGCCTTATGGATTTTTGTGCCATGTAGAAAATTCCTGGTCTAGGCTCATTTGGAAGAGGTCAGTTAGTTTGCCCTGGATGGAATCTAGGAAGGATTTAATAAGGTTTTTTAGTTCTTCTGTGCCATGTTGAGTTGGATCCTCAGTCAGATGTTTGTAGTAAGTGTGATCAGAAAGCTGTCTATTAGGTTTAGCAAGATAGTTGACATGGTTCTCGATAACCACTGCCGACCCTTTATCTGCCTATTTTATGATGAAATTATGGCTGGCTTTATGTCAGCCCAAGGTTCTGAAGAACAGCAGAATTGGATAAAAGAGAACACAGGTAATGTGTATTTAGAAAAAGATACAAAAATATCTTCCACCTTCTCTACCCCAAGAGGACTCATTGCAAAGCTAGATAGCTGTATTGACTATTAGAGACAAAGTGTGACTCGTCAAGTTAAGAATGTACCAGCAAAAACAAACGAAGCAGGCACCCAAAAACTCCAAAGTAGATAAAAGTTAAGAATGTACAAAGACAAACCCATTGCAACCCTTTTCTTCTCAGAAAGACTGGCAATAAAGTACTTAAAATCCAATGAAGTGTGTGGAACTCAGACAGACAGGATAACTTCCAGGTAGAGTTTCTGTTCATGTGAACCTAAAGACTTAACACAGTCTTATGATATAGTCTGTGTAGCTAATGAAGATGCTCCACACCTGTCTCCTACAGGAGGTACACTTGGTATGGCCCAAAGACAGGAAGCCTAGGTGTCAGGCTGAGGACATGATAAAGAGGTTATTTCTCTAATCCTGTCTAGAAATTCCTAACGTTCCTACAGGGAAGAGCTAGACTATTCAAAGGAATAGAGAAATTTGCTTTGTCATGCATCAGTTGCAACCATGCAACCCTAAACAGCATAAGCTTTCTCTTGTGAAGAAACAAATCATCCCTGCAGGATCAGCCAAAGAACCTATTATAAATGTCTGTCTTTTTACCTGAAAACTCAATAATGGATTCATTTTTCCTGACTACCCCTTACTAAATGCCATTGTTGCCACAGAAGATTATTCATCTTTTACATATCCCTCCTTTGCATCTCCTTCAATAACGCTGTCCCACCTCAATCCATTAAGGGTATAGATCTGTTTACAGTTCTTTCACTTGTCGGTTAGTTATGCCCACTTACTATATAGCAGACACAAAAATGCATACTTATATTTCAACATGCACATCACTGTTCATTCCACACTTTACAATCCTGTATCAAACCCAAATGCTCACTTTAAAAAACAGACTTCACCTATCAAAAGCAGGAATGTTTTATCACATCTCCAGTCAAACTGTGATGTTTTTCACAATACAAAATATATGCCCTAGCCTCACCAGATTTACTAGAGAAAGTGACATGATATGAAAATAGAACATAAACACCTGTAATGGATTTTTTCCATGTTGCTATAATGTGTCTCATTTTCAATGTATCCGTAATTATATGTATGCATATTTTTATGTAAACAACAGTGGCCTAAATTCTAAGTATCAACCTGTTCTTTATAATCTACATACACATTCTGCCACTGATTTCACAAAGTAGAATAGCTACTACACAGACAGGGACTAAAGGTAGAGGTGCCTCAATTTACATCAAAAAGAAATATATCTCAAGGCAGGTCAAACAGGACAATGCAGTTGAGCTTCTCCACATTCAAATCACCATAGGCAAAATCCCATATCACTTTCTTGCTAGCTATAGGTCCTCCTCTATGACCCAGGAAACCCATAATATGTATTTAAACTTATTGAAAACATTTACCATCCAATTTAATTACCCCACTATTAACTGGGAATCATATACAACACCAAATGTACAGGCATAGAGATTCCTAGAGTTTCTAAAGTCAAACTCCTTGGAGCAGATTGTCAATGCATCTACCAGGGGTGCAAACATACCAGATCTGGTCCTCACTAATATGGGAGAGTGCTGAACACACCCTAATGTAATGTCTTCTCTGATAAGGTCAGACCACAAAAAGGTCACCTTTGAGATAAAAAAAAAAAAAATGGAACCCCAGCTAACACTGGAATATTTAAGAACTACTTTAAGGCTAATTTCCCACCATCAAGTGATGACTTGCCAAAATTTCAAGCCCCATAAACCCTGCTGCCTACATTGAACTCTTCAAAGAAACCCCATATATGCATGTTAATACTTGCACAGGGACAGCTGTACTCCACCAGAAAGAAGTACAGAACTAACTCAAAAAAAAAAGAAAAAAAAAGCCACCCTGGTAGAATCACAATCCACGGGATTCAATAACCTATTTTTTAATGTGCAGGAACAGTGTAGCCGCTCCTACACGGAATATGGCCACCGGGCGATCCAGTAAACTGCTGTTATGATGTGCACGAGCCTGCCTACAAAATTCCTGCAAGGACACCACTGCATAATGCTAATCACCTCATTCACTGGTGAAAACCATGCAAATGAGGTGAGTTAGTGATTCAGCAAGCAGGCAGGCATCCATGCAAGAATAGTGTTAGTTGCAGAAATGTATTCGGGTACTAGCAAAAATTAAAACGGAGGCATGACAGCTCAAAAAAAAAGCATGTATTATAATCTTTAGGCATGTCAATGGCCAAATATATGGCCATTGGCATGGAAAAGTGTTCAATTTTTATTTTAAAAAAGTTATTTTTTGGCCGATCTCAGACGCTTAAGCACAAAGCAGTGGTGCACAAAAAAGATTGTGCAAAAAAAATGTGAAAACCCAATTTTAAGGGAAATCTGCATTTTGCCAATATAGTCTATAGTATGCAGAATCAAAACAATACCATGGAACAGTGGTTGTTAAGGGGAAAGGCTCTGGGGTAGTGAAGTAACTGTGGGCTTAGGCAGTGGGGTATGCAAATGAGGGGAAATTTATAGAATCACATGAACCTTCTAGGTGCCAAACTGCACCCAATCATGTAGGTGCTATAACATGATCGTGTAAGTAGAAGGAGCAACAGACATGAAAAGGGGGTATATCATGCATGGTGTAAGCACATTGAAGCCCTATGGCACCAAGAAAAGCTTAGCTAAGCACAAATAAGCAAGGGTGTGTGTCTGAGGCTGTATTGACTTATTTCATGAAATGAAAAGTGCATTTGCATCCGGGAAGGGCCATTTCTTTGTGTTTACATTAGCTAAACATGTATGTGTGTGGCACGTACCAGGTCTAAAAAAAAAAAAAAAAAAAAAAAAAACAGAAATAGCAGGACTGTTTACATTTGACCACTAGGTTTGCACGGCATGCCTCGGGGCTAAAAATGGGCAAAAATGGGAAGGAAAAAAGGAAAAAAATAGAAAATAGATGAATAAAAGAAATCAAGAATAAATCACTTAGCTAGAAGGTGGAATGCATCATTGTCAGCCAATCATACAGGCAGCATCTGCAGCACAACAGTATAAACTATGGAAACACCTTACAGTCTGTTTTCTCCCACAAACTCTGGACCATTGGTGTACACATGCTGGGGAATTTTAACTGGAAAAATGTTAGGGGCTGCCATTGCTTTGATCCATCAGTATGTGGTAAAGGTTGAGGGCAGAGAGGAGGATAATGCTGACAACCATCACAGGCCGAGAAGGAGGAGAAGAGTGTTTAGACCCAGGGTAACTTACCAAGGACTACATGATCTGGAGATACTAGAGCATTACACGGTGGACAGAGACATACTTCAGCAAATCACCGAGCTGTGCCAGCCTCAACTCAGACCTAGAGCCAACAGAGGGGATCCCAGTGGATATCACAGTATGTATAGCCTTAAGAATTCTAGCTACAGGTACTTTCCAAAGACCTACTGGGGACAGCATAGGGGTCTCACAGGCATCTGCATCCAGGGTACACCAACAGTTCCTGGATGCTATGCTATCACATGTCAATGAGCACATTTACTTCCCCAACACCCGTGAAGAGAGGACCAGCAATATGCATCTCTTCCACCATGTAGCAGAATACCCGGAAGTACTGGGTGCCATAAACTGCACGCACATCCATATCAAAGCACCACATGGTGGACAGGGTAGGGTCTACATAAACAGCAAGAGATTCCCCTCCATCAGCTGCCAGGTCATGTGCAATGCCCAGGGTAGAATCATGAATGTGCGTGCTAGCAGCCATGGAAGCTATCACGACTCCCACATCTGACATTCATCACAGCTGTACCAGGCATTTGCTAGTGGGGGCATCCTGTATGGACATCTGGTAGGGGATGCTGGCTATGCATGGAGCAGTGGATGATGACACCCATCAGAAATGCTCACACTCCCACACAAGAATGTCATAATGAGGCACACACTCAAACCAGGATCATTATAGAGCATGTGTTTGGGATCCTCAAGTCATGGGTCTGCTGCCTTGACATATCTGGTGGAGCCTTACAGTACTCTCCAGCCACATGTGCACACATGTTCATAGTATGTGCCGTGCTACACAATATGATCCTGTGGAAACAGCTGCAGCATGAACAGCATGGGGAAGGGCCACAATGCACGCCACCATTGCCAAGGTTGCCACAGGCACAGAAAGACTCAGAGGAGGAGGCCCCTGAACCTGCTCCTGTAGGCAGATACAGGCATGCTCAGTATGGTCAAGCCTTGGCAAGGATGCAACGCATAGGAGACTGACACCTCTCTCTGACTCGCACACACAGTAAAATGGATGACACACACATCACATTACCTGTAACTTGCCATGTATAGGCAGTGTACTGTGTGCATTCAACATAGGTGGCCCTCAAGCACCGTCCTCACAACTGCTGCAGGCACAAGTTAAGTCAGTCTTCTTAACAATAAATGAATGGATTAGTATGCTTTGCTAGCATATCTATGGTAATGCTGCATGCATGCAAGAGAATGGGGTGGCCTACTGGGATAGCAGCACAGAACTGACACCTATGTGGGACACCAGGAAATGTCTGGTCAAATCTGACCTCCACACACTATGCAGTAGTACCCAAGGTGGCAAATCCCATTGCAGTATATGAGTGGGAACAACTAACTGTGGGGTCATAGGTCACAGGCATGGATGTCAGTGTGGGGGTCCAATACCCACCCCTCACACCCACACAGCAAGACAGCTGTAGAAAACCAGACAGAAATGTCTGGTAAAGGCACACAAATGGTGGCAATGTTGAATTACCCCCATAGAGACTCACACAGTGATAGCACAACAGGATTCACAGTTGCAGTAAGGCTATGAAGAGTAAGAAGTCTGAAGCTCAAATGCATGCCATTACACTCTGACCTGTGCTGTTTACTGATATACTGCTAGTCCCCAAGACAGGGAGCAATAGTAAGGTAAATGGAAACAAAATATAAAGCAAGTATCAGCACAGTCTGTGCAAATGTGTACAGTTGACACGTGTGCCCCCCCCCATACACCCACAGAAATGCAGTAACATTTATATTTGCATGGAAATTGCAGCATAGCACACATTGGCAGGGCTGTACCAATACACATGAAAACATATTGAATGTCCACAATATGCAGGGGTCAATGAGCTATGTGTATATGTGGTTAATACTGTCAGGATCTGGCCAGCACATTCTCCTGGCAGTCGTCTTGTAGTGCTGTAGGTACAGTGCTGTCTTTGACAGGGCCATGTGCAGATAACTGCAGTGCCAACTGTTATGCATGTCAGTTACACCCACTGGTCTGCCATGGACATACCTGGAAGTCACAGTTCTATGTGGAATATACTACACATATAATAGAAATCTTGAAGGATGTGTAGCCAAGGTGCTAAGGCTTTTGTGTTATAAGTGCTTCTAGGTATTGTTGCCAGTGGTTATTCTCAATAATCCTTTTTACTTATTTTTGCTTTTACATATAATGGACATGCCTGCACAGTAGAATACACTCTGTACCCACACTCATAACTCCAAACCTCTAACAACAAGATGTCTGGATAATGGTAGAAATAAAAGTGGAACAAAGGCAAAATGAAAGGCATGTGTTTTAAATATCACTCTTACATACTGAGAAAGTTGGTAGGGTGAGGGGTTTGCAGTAGTGGGAATTGTCTGAAGGTTATGTAGTCTGAAACAGTAATGTCTGTCATTAGTTTGTAACATCGCTCTTCAATTATATGTAACTAACTTGCCATAAAACACAGGTTTAAGTAGACAAGATGAAACCTCTAGCCAAACACCTGGACAACCTTCCAAAAAATGTACAGGTGAGAGGTATGGCCACACAGGGATATGACATTTCAGGTTAGAAAGATACCGCACAAACAGGAGATCACCAGCCAGTGTATCACCAGGTTGCTGGCCTGTTTACACAGCTCATCATCACTCAACTGGCTATAGCCACACCTCACAAATGGCCTTGTTGGGCAAGAATGTACATAGCTGCCCTCATAATACTGGTGTATGCATCATAAAACTAGCATACCTCTGGTAAAGCACTGTGATGGTCTGAGAATGTCTGGCACTAGGTAATGACACAATACATTGCAGTGTCAGACTACAGATATGTCAGAAAATGTCTGCTAAACAAACCTAGTACCCTGAGGAAAGTCCTGTGTACTCCTAAGAGGTAAGGCTGTAGCACACAAAACCCTGGACTGGAATACACCTATCTCTGGAATGGAGTCCCACTCTATCTATAGAAGGTCACACCGAGCATGTTCCTACACTCACAGAATCACAGGACATGTTGGAACCCACATTGGAATATTTGACTGTATTGTGTATATATGTCTGTGCATACAGAGAGTTATGTACACCTTAACTCCCCCCCCACACACACACACACACACACACACACACTCACACATCAGACAGGATTACCCACAGCTAACTGTAGGTGGCCCATATGTGATATATCTGCATCTGTTGTGTGTGGTACACACACATAAATATGGGTAACAGATAACATATGTCAAGCTTACACACACATAGATGTGGGGAAGTGAGAGACAGACAGTGATAGAGTGAGACATGGGGGACACAGACAGAGTGAGTCACACACATGGATGTCCTGAATGGCATACAGTGACATCCTGCTGTTGACAGTGGCATACCAGGTATAAACAGTTAAAAGAGACGAAAATGAGCAGTGGTGCACAACCCAAGAACACTGGTTTAATAAAGACAATATTGTAAGCACAAAACATGCTTTCAGCGAGCCCAATGTCTCACCTTCTTCAGACAAAATTACAAGGCAACTAGCTAACACTTTATATAATCATCAGTCAATCAATTTTAATTAAATCAGTACTACTTGTCTAATTAAGTTAAATAAATCTATGTACAAAGATTTTAAAAAGATAGCTTAATTTAAAATTTAAAACCTATAAAACTATTTTAAACTTGATAACTACACATAATAAATATAAATAAATAAATTAAATAAATTTATAAATTTAATTTATGTGCATATACCTATATATGTGTGTGTGTGTGTACTTGTACAAAAAACAAACTAATATACACATGTAAATATAATTATAACAGTATGTGTATAAATATATAAATATATAAATATATAGTTATGGAAAACACACTAATTAATAACCAAGATGCATTTTAAAAAACATTATATGCTAACATCTTTATAACAGCATCATACTAAATGCAAAAACATCTAAAATAGATGATTACATAGTCCCTAAAAAACAGTGTTCATCTGTTTGATTAATAAACCTAATTCATTTAAAACAAAAGACAAAACATATTGCCATGTTCTTATATGTGTATGTGTATATATATATATATATATATATATATATATATATATATATATATATATATATATATATGCAACAGTTTATGCAAACAGACAACATGCTTCACACTATGCATCTACCTTTTTGTAGATAATAATTTAAGAACACAAGCAATAGATACAAATTCATTTAAGCCTGGATGAGTATATGCCCATGTACGTAACTGCCAAACCAGTTCATTTATTTCTATATGAACCTGCCTAGGGCCACCTTTGTTATCCACCAAAATTCTACCTAAAACTGTAAACTTAAAGGAGTGTCCAGGACAAGCATTAATATGCCTTGCGAGGGCATTATTTAAGTCCTGCCTAGCTATAGCATAAATGTGTTCATAAATGCGCTGTTTAAGCTTTCTTACTGTTTTCCCTATATAGAATGCAGCGCATTTTTGACATAAAGCCAAGTAGACCACACCATTAGTATCACAACTATGTTTTCCTATTATTTTATATTCTTCGTTCCTAATCTTGACTTTTCGGTCAGTAAGTATGTGTTTACATTGGTTACAAGCCCCACACTTAATCATTCCTGAAAGCCATTGACTTGAAGGTTGTGGTTTAAGCTCTAGCAAGGATTTTAAATTCCGCCCTCTTCTAAAAGTTAATTTAGGAACCTCACCTAACTTATGGGACAGATAACTGTCTTCAGTAATCAAGGCCCAGTATTTATTGAGCACCTTCCTAATTTCAAAATGATCCACTGAGAAGGTACAAACAAATCTCATTCCAGAAACAGACTTGTTGTTATTTTCAGCCCCTGATCTAGGTGAAATAATGGGAACAGTTTCTGAAATGTTAACATCAAAAGAAAGAATAGGTTTGTAAAAACCTGATCTTCTTTTGTTTACTACTTCTGTTCTAATGTCAACAAGCAGAGAAACCGGATAACCTCTATTAGCAAACATTTGGCTCAGATGTTCACATTCCAACAAAAAATCTTCAAACTCAGAAATCATTCTGGCCGCTCTTACCATCTGGCCTTTAACTATTGCTTTCTTCTAATAACTAGGATGAGAACTCGTAAAATGCAGAAAAGCATTGGAATAAGTAGGCTTTCGATAAATAAGGCTCTTATATCTTAAATTTATCTCATCCTTAATAATCAAAATATCTAAATAATTAATCCTAGATTTCTGCAAGTTATAGGTAAACTCCAGAAAAGATTTCATACTTGTAATAGTGTCTAAAAATTTAGGCACCTCAGAGGGAGACGCTTTCCAAATAAGAAACATGTCATCCTGGTACCTTGTGTACCAGGTGACATTATTCCTAAAAGAAGCATCAGTGAACAAAAAGTTCCTTTCCCAGTATGCCAACACTCCATTGGTGAAACTCCCTCCACAGGGCGACTCCATAGCAACTCCTGATTTTTGAAGATAGATTCTTGTCCTGGACACTCCTTTAAGTTTACAGTTTTGGGTAGAATTTTGGTGGATAACAAAGGTGGCCCTTGGCAGGTTCATTTAGAAATAAATGAACTGGTTTGGCAGTTACGTACATGTGCATATACTCATCCAGGCTTAAATGAATTTGTATCTATTGCTTGTGTTCTTAAATTATTATCTACAAAAAGGTAGATGCATAGTGTGAAGCATGTTGTCTGTTTGCATAAACTGTTGCATATATATATATATATATATATATATATATATATATATATATATATATATATACACATATAAGAACATGGCAATATGTTTTGTCTTTTGTTTTAAATGAATTAGGTTTATTAATCAAACAGATGAACGCTGTTTTTTAGGGACTATGTAATCATCTATTTTAGATGTTTTTGCATTTAGTATGATGCTGTTATAAAGATGTTAGCATATAATGTTTTTTAAAATGCATCTTGGTTATTAATTAGTGTGTTTTCCATAACTATATATTTATATATTTATATATTTATACACATACTGTTATAATTATATTTACATGTGTATATTAGTTTGTTTTTTGTACAAGTACACACACACACACATATATAGGTATATGCACATAAATTAAATTTATAAATTTATTTAATTTATTTATTTATATTTATTATGTGTACTTATCAAGTTTAAAATAGTTTTATAGGTTTTAAATTTTAAATTAAGCTATCTTTTTAAAATCTTTGTACATAGATTTATTTAACTTAATTAGACAAGTAGTACTGATTTAATTAAAATTGATTGACTGCTGATTATATAAAGTGTTAGCTAGTTGGCTTGTAATTTTTTATGAAGAAGGTGAGACATTGGGCTCGACGAAAGCGTGTTTTGTGCTTACAATATTGCCTTTATTAAACCAGTCTTCTCGGGTTGTGCTCCGCTGCTCATTTTCGTCTCTTCTGAGTTTGTGTACTGGTTTGGTTACATTGTTGCGAGGTATAAACAGTTGCATGTGCCAACATAAAACGTGAGCCCCATTGTGTAATAGTGCTGAGGTTGGGCTTATAATATCACATCACCTGCCTGTGTGTGTCCATAGGTCTAAGTATTAGGAGACTGTTCAGACTCAGTACACTTCACATTGCCCTTCTTCACAAGATCTGCTGCTATCATTCACCTTAGAAGTACCATTGGACACCTATCAGCCATATAAGCTCTGTAGTGCATGTGATAACTGCATAACACTATAGTACAAATAACTAGAGAGGTAGGAGTTCTAATCTCAATACTGGCAAGTGTGTGTGACAGTTGTGTGTGTGAAAGTGAGGGAGTGTGCGTTTGTTTGTAGATGAAACAGTTTTAGGCTGTTCCCACCCACCCAGTTTACCACTCCTGATGATGTCATTCCCCTTATCAGCATCTTTGGCCAGTCATCAACCCAATAAGCTGCATATGTGGTGTGATAACTGTGTAACACTATAGTAACAGATCACTAGATAGGCAGAGGTTCTAATCTCTGATCTGGCAAATGTGTGTGTAGATGTATGTGTGTGTGTGTGTGTGTGTGTGTGTGTGTGTGTGTGTGTGTGTGTGTGTGTGTGTGTGCATGCGTGTGTGTGTGTGTGTGTGTGTGTGTGTGTGTGTGTGTGTGTGTGTGTGTGTCTAAGTGCATATGTTTGTAAAAAGAAGGATTTTGATATGTTTCCCACCCAGTGCCCTACTTTATCAGTCCTGCTGATGTCATTCCCCTTATCAGCACCTTTGGCCAGTTTTCAACCCAATAAAGTCTGTACTGCATGCAATAACTACATAACACTATAGTACAAAACACTAGATAGGCAGGGGTTCTAATCTCATATCCAGTAAATGTGTGTGTGTGTAAGTGTGTATGTTTGTAAAAAGAAGTATTTTGATAAGTTTCCCAGTCAGTGCCCTACCAGTCCTGCTGATGTCCTTCCCCTTATCAACTCCTTTGGCCAGTTGTCAGTCCAGTAAGCTCTGTAGCGCATGTGATAACTGTGTAACACTATAGTACAAATCACTAGATAGGCAGGGGGTTTAATTTCAGATCCAACAAATGTGTGTGTGGGTGTGTAAGTGTGCATGTTTTTAAGAAGAAGTATTTTGATAAGCTTCCCCCCACTGCCCTACTTTATCAGTCCTGCTGATGTCATTTCCCTTATCAGCACCTTTGGCCAGTTATTAGCCCAGTAAGCTCTTTACCTTGTGCATAACTGCATAACACTATAGTACAAATCACTAGATAGGCAGGGGTTATAATCTCAATAGTAGCAAATAAGTTTGTGTGTGAGTATGTACCACCCTGTGAACTCATATAAGCTCTGTGGAACACTATAGTAGAAATAACTAGATAGGTAGGGGTTCTAATCTCAATACTGTGCCTGTTATACCATTTTGAGTTGTGTACCACCCTGTGAATTCATATAACCTATGTGGAACACTATAGTAGAAATAACTAGATTGGTAGGGGTTCTAATCTCAATACTGACAACTGTGTGTGTGTTTGGGTTAAGAATCACATCATGTGTGGGATATACAATTTTGAGGTGTGGACCACCCTGTAAACCTCCTATCACACTACTTTACAAGGTCTGCTGATGTCATTCACATTAAAAGTACCTTGGGACAAAGGTGAATTCATATAAGCTCTGTGGCACATCTTATAACTGCTTAACACTATAGTAGAAATAACTAGATAGGCAGGGGCTCTAATCTCAATAATGGCAACTGTGTGTGTGTGTGTGTGTGTGTGTGTCTGTGTGTGTGTGTGTGTGTGTGTGTGTGTGTGTGTGTGTGTGTGTGTGTGTGTGTGAGTTTGGGTGAGAATCATATCCTGTGTGGGTTATACCATTTTGATGTGTGTACCATCCACACCTGTTTACCACCACCCGATGGCATTACTTTATATAGCGTATTAATGGCATCTGCCTCTCATACAGCATGTCAAACCATTGTACAGGTCATTCCAGTCATTTGTACAGATGTCTATGGAATATCTGGATGTTTGCAACCCATATGTAGCTGTGTCCCCTAACAATGGCCATGTATGTGATATTGTTGCCAAATAGGTCATAGTGTACTGACACACATGCCAGCATCAAATATCATACCTGAATGAAACATCATGCTGATACATCTGTTATCTTATCATTTGTCCAGGTTTGTAGGAGCAATAGATGACTCCAGTTGCTATTTCTGGTGGGTTATCTCACCATCCATGAAGGAATTCACAACATGTTGTGTTGTAAGAGGCAGTGGGTTATATCCCACACAAATAATATATGTGGGGCATGGCATGTGTATGTAGCACTATAGTATATTAAAGTGGATATGTAGGTTGACAAATCTGTCCATCGCCAATTGTGTTTGTGTTACTGTATGCCCATCATGTGTCAGTTTTTACTGTGTATATGCAAAGGATATACCATTTTGTCTCCCTGTTCCACCCTGTGAACTCAGGAATACATAGCACAAACCTGTCATACACAGTACCATGCATGTCCTTACAAACTGCATCAGGGTTGAGTGTATGGGAAAGAAATGGCAGGTGCAACAGGTACTGACACAAGAATCTGTTATGGTCAATCTAATGGCTAAGCTGGTGAAGGACCTACTGACAGTACTCCAGTAACCTGTTTCACATGTATGAGCCTGTGGTACTACACAACCCTGAGGTGACATGTCTGAAGGCTACCTGTCTGTAATAAGGGGTATGTGCACCAGGTCACATTGTCTGACAACAGTGTTCATCACACACTGCTGCAGGCATACACACCTGGTAAATGTACATATAAAGCTGTACCTTGGCTATGAATTAGTCAGTTTATTTCCACTCTGCCATACTCCACATTGGTAATGTCTGCAGGGTCACAGCCTGCAGACACCCAGATACCTGAAACACAAACAGAATACAGCATGTCAGATTACATTCAGTCAGTGGTACTAGCAGCAATAATGCATCATGGCTAATATGGTACATACACCTTTATGTGTACCCATAACAAATGCAAGCAAACAGCACCTTAAACAATATTACATAGCTACACTGTACTATATTTACCCTGTGTATCAGATTCATATTAGCCTGTCCCTGCAATAATGGTATGGATGTGTGTGTGTGTGTCTGTGTGTGTGTGTGTGTGTGTGTGTGTGTGTGTGTGTGTGTGTGTGTGTGTGTGTGTGTGTGTGTGTGTGTGTGTGTGTGTGTGTGTGTGTGTTTGGAGAGGTATCCTATAGATGGGCTTTGCAGAGGTGCTGTGCATGTCTGTCTGGAGTTGACCTGACTGTGATACAGATGTGTGTGTGTGTGTGTGTGTGTGTGTGTGTGTGTGTGTGTGTGTGTGTGTGTGTGTGTGTATGTATGCACACAGTCATGCCATGTGGCTGCCCTACTCAGGGGTATGATGAACAGCTGTGGACCACACATGGCAGGGTGTCCAGTTCACCATCTCTGGCCATGGACACATGCACTGGTTCTGCCATGGGTCTCACTGGTACCACCAGGCCCAAGGCCAGATATAGTACTGCTTCTTGATGGTGACTGCTATCTGCTGGATCTGTGTCCCTGACAGGACAAGCCAGGACCATGTGGCCATGGCCTGCTCCATTGTGATGTGGACAGCAACTCCCATTTGGTAGTGCTGGTGTCACTGCCACTATGGGAGTGTGAAAGTGCATGGCCCCATAGACTCTCAGCTGATATTGGTGCTGACCTGCATCCACATGCCAACACCCATCTCCCACCACATGCTCTAGCAGAGACATGCCATGGCCTAGGATTGCCAAGGTCTAACCTCACTGTCTATTCATGACCTCAGTAGTTTGGCATGTGGCCTCAACAAGGTCACATATGTTGCCATGTAAATCACCTACTCATACATAGATGTGCACAGATAATACTTGATATACATTTCTGTTCTATGTCAGTATGGCACACTGTATTTACACTTTTGCTGCTCAGTCATTCCTGTCAACCTGTTAGAGCAGGACATCTGGAGGATGCCACACATACATGGGGGGCAATGGGCCAAAATTAGTGAAACTTTCTTAATATTGCTGTAACACCCTTAAGTCATTTGATAGCACAGTAGCCTTTGCATTCACAGACATACCGTGGAGGATGTCTGATGCTCATATAGCAGGAAGAGAGGAGAAAGGCTAGGAGTCTGATAATGAGGGTAGGAACTTTTAATGTTGGTAGTATGACTGGTATGGGAACAGAGCTAGCTGACATGATGGACAGAAGGAATGTTGATATATTGTGTGTGTGCAAGAGACCAGATGGAAGGGGTGTAAGGCTAGGTGTATCCGAGTCTGGTCCAAATAGTTCTATCATGGTGTTAGATGGGAAGAGAAATGGTGTAGGGGTTATCCTGAAGGAACAGTATGGCAAGAGTGTTTTTGGAGCTCAAAAGTGTGTCAGATAGAGTGATGTTAATGAAGTTGGAAATTGATGGTGTAATGATGACTGTTGTAGTGCATATGCTCTGCAAGTTGCATGTGTGATGGATGAGACAGAAAAACTTTGGAGTGAGTTGGATGAAGTGGTGATGACTGCACCCAAGGGTGAGAGAGTGGTGATTGGAACAGATTTCAATGGGCATTTTGGTGAAGGGAACAGAGGGGATGTGGATGTAATGGGTAGGTATAATGTTAAGCATAAGAATGCAGAAGGTGAGATGGTAGTGGAGTTTGCAAAAAGGATGGATATGGTTGTGGTGAATACATATTTTAACAAGACAGAGGAGCATAGGGTGACATGCAAAAGTGGAAGAAGATGCACACAGGTGGATTATCTCCTATGCAGGAGGGCATGTTTGAAGGAGATTGGAGACTGTAAAGTGGTGACAGGGGAAAGTGTAGTTAGGTAGCATGGAATGTTCATCTGTGGGATGACGTTGGTGATCAAGAAGAGGAGGAGTAGTGTGAGGGCAACACCCAGGATCAAATGGTGGAAACTGAAAAAGGGTGATTGTGAGGTTAAGTTCAGGGAAGAGTTAAGAGAGGCAGTGGGTGGCAGTGAAGAGTTACCAAATATCTGTGTAACTACAGCATAGCTAGTAAGGGAGATGACTAGAAAGGTGCTTGGTGTGACATCTGGACAGAGGAAGGAGGACAAGGAGACCTGGTGATGGAATGAGGAAGCACAGCGGATTATATAGAGAAAGAGGTTGGAGAAGAAGTGGGATTGTCAGAGAGAGATGAAGAAAGTAGACAGGAGTATAAGGAGATGAGGTGCATGGCAAAGAGAGAGGTGACAAAGGCTAAGGATGAGGCGCATGAAGGTTTGCATGAAAGGTTGGACACCAAGGATGGAGAATAGGTCCTGTACCAATTGGCTAGACAGATGGACTTAGCTAGGAAGGATGTGCAGCAGATAAGAGTGATAAAGGATAATGAGAGAAATGTACTCACAAGTGAGGAGAGTGTGTTGAGCAGATAGAAAGGGTACTTGGAGGGACTGTTAAATGAAGAGAAGAGAAGGTTGGATGATGTAGGTATGGAGAATCAGAAAGTACAACAGATTGGCAAGGAGAAAGTAAGGATAGCTATGAAGAGGATTATGAATGGAAAGGCTGTTGATCCAGATGACATACCTGTGGAAGCATGGAGGTGTATAGGAGAAATGGCAGTAGTCTTTTTAACCAGATTGTTTAATGTAATATTGGAAATTGAGAGGATGAATGAGGGAAGGAGAAAAAATGTTTGGGTACTGATTATAAGAATAAGGGTGATGTGCAGAGCTGTAGTAACTACAGAGGGATAACATTGATCAGTCACAGCATGAAGTTATGGGAAAGAGTAGTGGAAGCTAGGTTAAGAAGGCAGGTGAGGATTACTGATCAGCAGTATGGTTTCATGCCAGGAAAGAGCAGTACAGATGCAATGTTTGTTCTGAGTGTTGATGGAGAAGTACGAAGAAGGTCAGAAGGAGATGCATTCTGTCTTTGTGGACTTAGAGAAGCCATATGACAGGGTGCCTAGAGAGGAGTTGTGGTATTGTATGAGGAAGTCAGGAGTGGCAGAGGAATCTGTAAGAGTGGTACAGGATATGTACAAGAGTAGTGTGACAATGGTGAGTTCTGTGGTGGGAGTGGCAAGTGTGTTTAAGGTGGAGGTGGGATCACATCAGGGATCAGCTCTGAACCATTCCCTATTTGCAGTGGTGATGGACAGGTTGACAGACAAGATCAGACAGGAGTCCCCATTGACTGTGATGTTTGCAGATGACATTGTAATCTGTAGTGAGAGTAGGGAACAGGTTGAGGAGACCCTGGAGAGGTGGAGATATGCTCTAGAGATGGGAGGAATGATGGTCAGCAGGATTAAGACAGAATATATTTGTGTGAATGGGAGTGAGGATAGAGGAATGGCGAGGATGTAGGGAGTAGTGCAACAGTGGATGAGTTTAAATACTTGGGATCAACAGTTCAGAGTAATGATGAGTGTGGGGGAGAGATGAAGAAGAGAGTACAGGCAGGATTCATAGGGTGGAGAAAAGTGTCAGGAGTGATTTGTGACAGATGAGTACCATTACGAGTGAGAGGTAAGGTCTGCAAGACAGTAGTGAGACTGGCTATGTTATATGGGTTGGAGACAGTGGCAATGACAAAAAGGCAGGAGTCATAGCTGGATGTGGCAGAGTTAAAGATGTTAATATTTGCACTGGGTGTGACGAGAGTGGACAAGATTAGGGCTATGTATGTTAGAGGGTATGCCTAGGTTGGACAGTTTTGTGACAAAGCCAGAGAGTAGCTGGATTATGTTAGTTTGGACATGTGCTGAGGAGGGATGCTGAGTATATTGGGAAAAGGATGGTAAGGATAAAGCTGCCAGGTAACAGGAAAAGAGGAAGGCCTAAAATAAGGTTTATGGATGTGGTGAGAGAGGACATGCAGCTGGTTGGTGTGACAGAGCACGATGCAGAGGACAGGAAGAAATGGAAACAGATGATCCGCTGTGGTGACTCCACGGGAACAGCCGAAAGAAGATGATATATATATATATATATATATATATATATATATATATATATATATATATACACACACAGATATATATATATATATATATATATATATATATATATATATATATATATATATATATATGTTCATAGGTTCATAGATGTGTACTAGGCTAATGGCCCTGGGGCCTTTACAAGCCTAGCCATAAGATTACCCTGGCAATGTCCCACCTAACCTTAGTTCCCAGTGCCTCTGTCAAGTATAGCCACTGGAGTTATCCCTAGGCTGAATTTTCTATTTCCCAAACACTCAACAAGATATCTCTTGAAAAGGGTCAGCTAGGTCCTCTGCTTGACATGTATGGGAAGTCTATTACATAGCATGGGCAGTCTCTGGGTTATGAACCTATCCCTCCAGTGCATTCCATTGATTGTGGTAATGAGGTTGAGGTCTCTGGAGCATGTGGTGTGTAGGGATTGGGATTTCTTTAGATGTAGCATTTTTAACAGAGCTGGGTCAGACATGGCTTTGTAACGCCTTCTGTGTTCATTGGACTAACATCAATGTGGTAATTCATGGGAACAAAGTTTTTCCCAAAGGGGTGACGACACATTTTTTGGCATTGAGCTTAAGGCCATGGTTCTGACACCAGTCGTTGGTTTCAGTGAGGCCATTCTGTAGGATGTCAACATCACTTGTGGAGTTAATAATAGCTCCCAACTTGCAATTGTCTGCAAACTTTGTCAGTCAGATTCCCTTCGTGTTGGCCTTGATTTCAGAGAAGTAGATACCAAATGGAGAGGACCCAAGACTGAACCCTGTGGGACTCCACTTGTAACTAGTCGGCAGTCTGACTTAGAGTCAGCTACTTTCACACTGTGCATTCTTTCTGTGCACTAGTTTGCAACCCACCTAGTGATATATGGGTTGATGCCTACCTTAGTGAGTTTTTCTGTGATTCCTGTACCCTTCACAAAGCCAGACTGTGTGGGATCCAGAGTTTGGAGAATCCCTATATCCTTGTTTAATAGGTCCATGATGATTCATTCCATAGCTTTGCATATCAGACTCAGCAGGCTAATGGGGCAATAGTTCCCAGGGTCTGTAGTCGCTCATCCTCTGTGGAGAGGGATGACTGTAGCAGTGTGCCATTCAGTAGGGACAAAGCCTGAGGTGAGGCTGTGATTGAACAGGGCACACAGGTGAGGTTCCAGTTCACTCTGTAGTTCATGTAGAACTCAGCCAGGGATATTGTCAGATCCTATAGAAGCTGTATTCTTGGCCTTGGACAGTGCTGTTTTAACCTGTGCAGCAATAATACTGGGTATCTGGCAGTCTACTGGTATTTTGATTGGTCCTTTGGAAGGGGGGGGTAAAGTTGGCACTGAATCTGTTGGCCAGTATAATGGCACTATCTGTTGGCTTGGTATAGGAGGTACCATTGTGCAGTAGCTCAGAGCAAATCTGGGTATTGCCGTGGAGATTCTTTATTTATGTATATGTATATATTTTATATGTATATCTCTATTTATATTATGTATATCTTTTGGCATATATATGCAGCTCCATACATATATACATGTGTATATGTATATACATACAAAACCTGATTGATTCTATAGAATCTCTTCCCTACTGTTGAATGCATGTATTTCATGATATGTTTGAAAAAGCATCAGCCATCCTTACAAATCAAATGGTGTAGTAGTACATTGTTCTGACTATGGTGTTTAGTACCCTGGGTTTGAGACTTGGCAGAGCTGATTATTTTGTTGCTAAGCAGAACAGTGGCAGATGAAAACAGAGTGATTAAAACAGTTTTAAGCAGGTTTGCACAGGTTTACATGATGCTAAGTGATGACAACACACAGTTAAACATACAGATGCTTGAACTGTGTTGGCTTCTTTTAGCATTGCACAAATTTGCTTACCCCAGCTTACTACACTTACTCCCGCTAACACACGTGCTAATTTCATTAAAAGAAAAGAAAAAGGGGTAACTAGAAAGTGGTGAAAAAGGGGCATGCAGATGGAAAAACAATATGAAAGATAGCTAGGTATGTGCAGGATGGGTGTAGGGAAGGTCCGTAGCTGTCCATTTCTTATAAAGCAACAGCTTTGCATTTGTACAGAATTTGGAGATTAATTTGGAGTCTCAAACCCCAGAGAGAAGGGTGAGGACAACAGAAATGGGTTGTCAAGCCAATTGGACCAGATTACATGTGTCCAGTGGACATGTGTGCAAAATGAACAGCTATGTATGGGGTGGTATTTGTTTTGGGACAGATGCCCTTTTGTAATTTTTTAAGGTGAGAGTGGGATGTTGGAGAAGGATTGTAGGTATGTTTGGGGAGGTAGGTTGGGTAGGGAGTCAGACCAGATAGACAAGACAGCAGACAGGAGATATATGACACATGAGGGGGTAAACACATTTGACAGGGAAGGTGGTTGGAATTGGAAGCAATGGGCTCCCATATGGTTACAGTGGGACTGAGATCCCCACCCATGGGCAGTCACCATTGCACCTTATGGCCCCAAAAGTGGCTGTGCTGGGGGCTGGACACAAGGGGCGGCCTGCCCCTTGAGGTGCACCAGGCAGCCCTCAATCTTGTGCAGCTGCTCTCCAAACTTAGATCTAAGGGTGATGCAAACCAAACCCCATACCTGACTGTGGGTGATGGCCTTCTGTCTGTGCCCACTCCTGGGGGGGCGGGCCCGGGCCCTATCCCTTTTGGTGGTTCCACCTGAAGGTGGTGCAGGATCAGCAGACAAGGGAGATCTGGGTTGGATCCAGATGTGCTGTGGCCTGGTGCCACAGTCAGATGAGGTGGGACAGGCGGATCCACTGGGATCTGCCTTCCCAAATGTGCTATGGTGAGGTTTTACAAAATATGTTGGTTAGTCATGAACAACAAATTTCAAGATTAATTGTAACAACATGTATGAGTGTTCCAATTATCCCAATAAAACAGATTTGAAACAGTTGCATAAAAAACAGAACACATGCATAAATGGAACAACAGTATGCATCGTAACAGCATGCCAGTAACATTGATGGCAACAGGTCACCAACAATGGTATTTGAACAAGATATGTTAACATACAAGCAATCAAACATATTAACAATAACTACAACACAAGTCCCAACATTGAGTTGCAGCACAACATACCCATAGTATAGGAATAATAATTACTGATGCAGATGGTGGGGGAGAGAGAGAAAATCCATTAACAGCTGTTTATGCTTCTATTTACCACAACAGTACTGCTCAATACTCTATGTGTCTGCTCTCACTTTACATCTACCTATGGCCATAGCTTCTGTAGTACAAATATACCTATTAAACTGTCAGCCTGGAATGGTATGAGGCAAACTGTGACATCTCTGGGTATATGACTAGAGGGGACTCGTACATGTCAGGGTTACATATCTGGCACAGGAGGGGTACCCTGAACCTCTGTAATGTGAGTGTGTGACAGGCATACATCAACTGGTTTCAAGATTAATTATAACAGCATGTATGAGTGTTCCAATTATCTCAGGATTATTTGCAGCAGTGACCACTAGCCATAACAACATGACACTTGAGAGACATGTATCAGAAACATACCTCTCAACTTCTTAGAGAATGAGATCTGGACAAAGCCATGCATATGAGTAGGACAAAGGCCCATAAATATGGGCAATTTTTAGATATTGCTCTTACAAACTTAGAAAGTTGATACAATTACAGGTATTGTTTTTACATGCCTTTTCTGATGGATATGACATCTGATACTTGTATATCATTATTTTCTAACTTCAGTCTATAATGGTTTGCCACTGATTTACAGTGACACCACTACTTTATGTAAAAATGGACCACAGATCTGAGACAAATATCTGGACCTTCAGTGAATATCTATACAGTTGAGAGGGATGATATGGGAAGAGTGCCTCATGGATATAGCTACCCTGCTGTCATTTGTAGGCATGTGGTGGGACAACTGAACAGTTGTACACAGTTTATTAATATACCCTTCATTCAGCTACTGGAAACATTTACTTACCTGTAAAACCTGGGGGAAATGTCTGTTAACACTACATGATATGCACACATCTTAGTACCACTCCCTGGATTCAAACCATGTCTGGGTGTGCATAAGTATCAACAAAACTATTTCTCATCACACTGAGCTACTGGAGAACTACTGTTTCTTGTTTCACTGGTTTCTACCTAATAGTCTCTTGGTTAGACAGTCTGAACTTGTAATTCTGTGATGCATGCATGACAGATAGTTAATGTACTGTGCATTACTCATTTGGATTATACAACCTGGAAAGCAAAGATTAACACAAGACAATGCTGGATGGAACACAGTTTGAAACTTGACATATTACTATTCAGGGTTCAGAGCTTAGTGCAGCATATATTTCACATTTCATTTATATCTCGTTTTACAGCTACACCATCTATGGTTTCTCATCACAGCTTGTTCACAGATGCACCTCAGTTAATGTATGTTGTCACAGCCATATTTGCTGTGAAGAACCTGCATACATTCTATATATGTCTACAACAACATACCAGAATAAACACAACAGTTTTTTAAAGGTCTTTATTGGACTTCAGTATCCGTCAGTCATTCTTTTTTATTTATTCAGTTCACACAATAACAGTATACCGACTAGAAGTAAGCAATGTACTCCTTTTTAGCTATTTTAACAAAATACTGCAAAATAGATTTGTACTTACCAGCCTGTTGGTGCAGCCTCAGCAATTTGTCATCGTGGGCTTCCATATTACTAGCCCTCACTGCTACAGCTGTAGGGGAGAAACACACACATTATGCATATCTCTCATCACACTGAGCTACTGGAGAACTACTGTTTCTTGTTTCACTGGTTTCTGCCTGATAGTCTCTTGGTTAGACAGTCTGAACTTGTAATTCTGTGATGCATGCATGACAGATAGTTAATGTACTGTGCATTACTCATTTGGATTATACAACCTGGAAAGCAAAGATTAACACAAGACAATGCTGGATGGAACACAGTTTGAAACTTGACATATTACTATTCAGTCCATATATAGACTTGTTAGAAATAAAAAGAAATTTGTTCCAGCTCTATTTTTAACAGAACTCAAATCCTGTAACTGGTCCAAGCTAAAAACTCTGCCTCTTGAAGAGAGTGTGGCTTTCTTTAATGACACATTCCTTAACATTCTGGACTGTCATGCACCTAACCGACATATCAGAACCAAGACACGGATAGCACCCTGGCTAACTACAGAAACCAAATCTAAAATTAAACTTAGAGATAAAGCCTGGGACAAATGGCGAGTAACTAAGACACATCAAGATCGCATTAAGTTCCAGCAGCTTAGAAATGAAACGAAAAGAGACAGTACCCTGGACAAAAAGAACTATTTTTGTCATCTCCAAGATAAACACCAGAACAATCCAAAGAAGTTCTGGGCAGGCTTAAATAATCTCCTCCATTCAGGGAAATCGTCTACACCCACCCCAGAGAAACCTATTGGAAAAAATCCAGAAGAAGTAGCAAATACCTTTAACTCCTTCTTCACAGAGACTATACAGTCACTAGCCAACCAACTAACTTCTTCCCCCTTACTTGATGTCCCCGAGGAATCATCCTTCTCCTTTACTCTTCAGCCAACACCCACCTCTTACATTAGAGCCTTACTGAAGAAACTCAAACCAACCACTCTCTCTGCCGATCGACTCCCAGCTGAATACCTGCAAATAGCAGCAGACGTTATAGCCTACCCCATCTCAATTCTTATTAACCGTACAATAACTGAAGCCACCATCCCTGCCATATGGAAAATATCCTATGTCATTCCACTTCACAAGGGCGGCTCCTCCACTGAACCATCTAACTATAGACCCATAGCAATTTTGTCTCCAATAGCCAAAATTATGGAAAGATGCGTTCATAAACAGTTACTTCATTATCTCAACCTAAATAATCTTTTGTCCCATACTCAACACGGTTTCAGACCCCACCATAGTACGACCACCGCTCTACTTTCCTTTACGGACTCAGTTAATAAAAACCGTAACAGCAAAAAAATAACTTCTGCACTCTTTCTTGATCTGTCAAAATCTTTTGACATGGTCAATCACGAGATTCTGCTCCATACCCTAGAAACCTTACACCTTGATAATCCAGCTCTCAGCTGGTTCAAGGCCTACCTCTCTGGCAGACAACAAGCAGTCCAATGGCAAAATAAGCTATCTCACCTGCTGCCTAATATCATAGGAGTCCCTCAGGGCTCCATACTAGGTCCCCTCCTCTTTTCTGTATTCATAAATGAACTCCACACTATTATCCCTAAAGCCATCTGTATCCAATATGCAGATGACTCCACCCTGATATGTTCTGCAGTCTCTCTCACTGATCTACAAGTAGTCACCCAACACTCCTTTACTGCAGTAGAAAAGTGGCTCGCAGCGCGGAAACTCATCCTAAATCCAAAAAAAAAACAAATTACTAATATTTTTTCCCTCCTCAGGGCCCCCACCAGTTCAACTTTCTACACTATCTAATAACAATACCTTCTATGTACAATCTACAAATGGTACCAAAATTGAGCCTGATACCACCACCAAACTGTTAGGGGTAACTATTGAT
Organism: Protopterus annectens; assembly: GCF_019279795.1. Classification (NCBI taxonomy): domain Eukaryota; kingdom Metazoa; phylum Chordata; order Ceratodontiformes; family Protopteridae; genus Protopterus; species Protopterus annectens. The sequence continues at coordinate 598,644,329 of NC_056732.1, forward strand.
AATAAGCTTAAATTTGACAGCCATATCAGTCAAACCACATAAACAGTAAATAAGAAACTCGGATCCTTGTATAGAATCAAAAACTTCCTAACCCCTACTGCCAAACTCACTATTGCATGCACACATCTCCTCTCTACCTTACTGTATGCCTCTCCTGTCCTTTCCTTTATCAATAAAAATGAGATTAAAAAACTCTCTGTTGCCTATAACCACATTGCCAGATTTGTAATATGTGCTCCCCATAGAAATCATCATTGTCACAATCTAAGGAAACTTGATTGGCTTGAACTACCCAACCTCCTCAAAATGAACCAACTCACTGAAGCATTTAAAATAATCAAAGAACCTGAAAAAAACCCTTCACTGAGTGAAATACTGACTCCCTACTCCAATCTTAGCTGTCTTCGCTCCTCAAATAGATTTCTGGTTCAAACCATCAAAGCCAACAACTTGGGTGGCGAAGCTCTCTTTGCCAACTCCATAGGGAAGGTTTGGAATTCCCTCCCTAATAACCTAAGACTTTCCACCTCCTTCTGTCAATTCAAAAATAATCTTAAGCTATATTTTAAGTCTCATTGGCTTTGCCCATGTATTAATCCTGATTAACTCTCCCTGACCCAGTGTAACAACTTATAGAAATGATTATTGCATTTGAATTGTATCTAATTCACTCTGCTGAAAAATGTATCTAAAATTTATCCCTGTAACTGTATATTATCTGTATGTATCTGAATGTAATTAATGTTTATTTTTTACTCTGTGGAGCTTTTCTCCCCGGGCCTCCGCTGAAAATGGACATGCATCCAGTCGGACTATCCCGGTCAACAAATGTAAAATAAATAAAAAATAAAATAAATATCTGTCTATCACATTCTCAGGCTAGTATTTGCTACAAACTACTTGATAGTGATACTTACACACTACTGGAGCATTCTGGGCCCATCTATCTGGGATCCACTGGTCCAAGAGTGTTCACTTCCTACGCTTTAGGTCGGCATAGTGTTGCCATACCTGCTCACCAGTCAGGGGGAATGCCAGTAGCACTGGTGAGGTCACATGTGAGGCAGTCCTAGGCCTCCACTTTGTATTGGGAGCCCTGGTACTGACCCTGCAGCAGTCTGTCTTCATGTTTTTTAACAAGGAGTCCTGCCATGATTCTGGATGCCCAAATGCTCCAGTGTTGTGCCCGAAAGCACACTCCCTCTGCAATGCCAGCCATTGTATCTGCACAGATAGACTATAACAGATTATGGCTGTATTCCCACCTGTGCCATTTAAATACTGCAATATTCTCACCCTTTGCTGTCATTGGACTATTTTGAAAAGGTTAAGCTCTGCTAAGCAGTGCACAAACCCGCTAAGACGGTTTTAACACTGCTTAAAGGAGAAGTTGTTGAGCAGTGTTTTTGCGCAAATCCACTTAACTGAGCTTCCTGCTGCTTAGCGTTCATGCCTTAGCAATGGTTACACTTGCTAAGCATAGCTGAGCATTGCTAACCATTGCTCACTTTTAATTTTATAACTATATCAGAGGACTGACTTTATTCATTAAGTGTATATCAAATACTTTGCATGACATCCCTCTATGTGCTTTCCTTACATTGGCAAGGAGTGTGACTATACTGTATGGAGCACTTGTATGTACATGGGTGGTTTCACATATTATATGCATTCACACTTACAAATATACACCAGCTACACTACCCTGGTTGACAAAAACAGTTGCTACATAATTTAAGTTTATAAAAATAATTTTAAAACTACTTTCCCATAGAAAATGAATTTGTCTGTTGTGGTACTCAAACTGTGCATGCCAAAATAGGACTCTAACCACTGCACTATCTCAGCTTGGAGATTTCACCCCTATATTTGTATTTATCTCCTGTGGGATGTTTAAGCTATGGTAAGTGGTGGGCCATAACATGCGCACCTGCTTAGCTATGCTTAAACATTCCTTAGACTAGAAAAAAATTATAATATTATTATTATTATTATATTATTATGTTATTTAAGTGAGTATTGTGGTGTTCTGACAAGTCATTGAGGACTGCAATCGGGAAATAATGGCATTCATTTGGCTTTCAGGCTTCTATCCTTGAGAGACTCCTGCTAATACATATCCTGTTTTCAATCAACTTTCTAAGTGTGTGAGGGCAATTTCTCAGAAGTGTCCCTATTTTATTGTCCCCCCCCCCCATTATTTGTGCCTTTGTCCACATGGACTGCTGTGAGGAAATATTGGCATACATTTACTTTCAGATTTGTATCCTTCGGTAATTCATGCTAATGCATGACCTGTTTTCTATCAACTTTCTAAGTTTTTGAGGGTAATATGTATGTTGTGTCCTTTTTCAGGGATTTATCCCCCATTATTTGTGCATTGAGACACATTTCATGCTTTAGCAGGTTGTGGAGGTGTTGTATGGCACTTTGATGCAGGGGGTGTGTCACAGAACCTGTCATACACCCCCTGCATTGCGTGCCTGATGCTGTGTGTATTTCAGTGTCCTTGGACACTGAAATGATCATTTATTTTATTTCAGTGTCCACGGACACTGAAATACTGGAATAGTATTACAGTAATTCCCTAATATTATGCCAGATCAGGGGCATGTTCAATGTATGTGCACTACTTGAACACTCCCCCTGCACTCATTCATGGTTCATGTCCATGTAGGTTTAACAGCATGAATATACAAGGTGCGCTGCTGTGCTATATGGACACAAACCACTCTGTGCAAGAATAGTGCTGTTCTTGCATGGAGTTTATTGAATCACAGGGAACATCATTAAGCTGTATAACAGAAGTAAGAAAATCATGGCAAAAGTTAGAAAGTGTAGTACTCAGCAGGATAAAAGTACTCTCATCAAACTAAACTAACAACTCAGAGGACAAATATGGTCTATCAAAGCCAAATTTAGGTGAATTTGGCCTACCAAGCCAAAGACAATCACAAGATACTCTTTAGCTATGTCTGTAATCTCCAAGGCAATACACAATTGTGTGCAGAGATCTTTGTTATTGGAACCACCTATACTGAGCCAGAAGGTATAGCAAACCAATTGGCTAACAAATTCAGCTCCAACTTTACCCCTCCTCCCCCCCAAACTTCCCTCAGGAAATAACATCAAATATAATTCCCCCCTACTATCACTAGGGAAAAGGTCCTTAGTGTTCTCTCTAAAGCCAAGAACACTGCATCAATGGACCCATAAAGTATCTTAGGATGCCTTCTAAATAGCATGAAACATGACCTATCAGGCCCTCTGGAAGTGATGTTTAAATGAAGCATGCATACAGGCTTCATGCCTCACAAATGGAGAACAGCAACAGTAATCTTTCTGCTCAAAGGTAGACCATCTACAGACCCTGGAAACTACAGACCCATAACACTCACTAGTCTCATATGCAAAGCCATGGAAAGAATTATCATGTAAATGATCAGAAATTACATAGGAAGCCTCCAAGCACTGAATTCAACCTAGTATGGTTTTGTCAAGGGCAGGTCATGTCAACTCAACATGGTGGACTTCATTGAGAAGGTCACTGAAGCAATGGATGAGAGCAAAATGGTTCACACTGCCTACCCTGACTTGGCAAAAGCATTTGACACAATATCCCACTTGGGCATTGTTGAAAAACTCAAGAGTTTAGGTATAAACCCTTATGTCACCTGCTGGATATTCAGCTTACAGACAGGACCAGGGCAGTTAGAAATGGGGAGTCCACCTCTACAAAGAGGCCATTCACAAGCAGAGTCCCATAGGAATCAGTTCTGAGACTACTCCTTTTTGGGATTTATTCCTCTGAAATCAAATCCAATGTCAATGGCCACTGGGTGAATAAATTTGCAGATGAAAGCAAATTAGGAGCAGTCATAGAATTCCCAACTGACACAAATGTTCACCACGAAGGGCTGACATAGACAAATAATTGATGTTAGAGCCATGGACTAAAACTAAATGCCAAGAAACGCATAATGCTATCCTTTGGGAAGTGATCCATCCCTGGTAACTATCATGTTGATAGCACCCTATCATATTGACAGCACACCTCTAATAGTTGACCTAGTATTCATGGACTTGGGGACACACATAGGCAGTAATCTAGCCTTTGAACATCACGTGTCTACAGTAGCAAGAAAATAATTCTATGTTGTGCAACCTATAAACAAAGGTATGGCATTCCACTGTATTTGGCATTCATCAGACCTATCATTGACTACAATACCCCCTTTGGTATGTACCTAACCAGGCACATCCAATAATTGTAATGTCGGCAGAGGCTCCTCATTAAAAGAATACAGGGCATAAGTAACATATCCTATGCAAACTGCCTCAAGACCCTATCCATGTATTCTCTCTCCTATAGGCTGCATACAAGGCATTGTTAGACCCCACCCTGATGGACCTCCTGCATATCCACAAAACAAACACCAGAATTACCCATTCAAAAGACTTTAAACTTATATAAATTGGACCTGCTGGAGAGACAGGTATGTATCCCAGAGACTACCCCTTCTCTGGAACAAGCTCACCATCCATGAATCAGAGTTCCTCTCTAACACAGTTCAGCTGTAACTTAGACAATTGGATGGGGGACAGGAAATTCATTTCTGTTTTGGTAGCTATATCTCTATTGGGCATAAGCAGCCTGTAAATGGTTAATCTCCCAAGCTACTGCTTGTAGATGGTTAATTTCCCAAGCTACTGCTTGTAAATGTTTTATCTCCCAAGCCCCTTCTAACACTTACCAAGGGTACAAGAACTTGTCAGAGATTTGGGGTGCATGGCTAGGCTTTAAAAGGCCCTCATGGTCATTAGCCTAGTGAACACCTATGAACCTAAGTTGTATTTAAATCTTCCATCCACATGATCTGCATATTAACCAGTAAAAACACTTTTACCTTTTCTAATAATGCTGCTCTGTGTGTGTGTATTAATCCGCATCAGTCTTACTGTTCTATTTCTAAACAGTACATTTTTATTTATTTATTTATTTAACATTTGTTGACCAGGAAAGTCCAACTATGACAGATCCTATTTTCAGCAGAGGCCCAGAGAAAAATGCTCCAGAAGCATGTCTTTGGAATGTGGGAGGAAACCAGAGTACCCGGAGGAAACCCACGCAAACCCAGGTAGGACATACAAACTTCACACAGAAGGCACACCAGCCAAGAATCAAACTAGAGAACCTCCTGCTGTGAGGCAAGAATGTTAACTTCTGTACTACTATGTCACCCAAACATCTAACACCATGCATTTCCTAACTCACACCACTTGTCACGTTTGTAAAAGGAACAACAACCCCCCCCCCCCCTCATTTGTCTATATTATTTTATGTTTCCCATTAGATTTATATTCCTGTAACTGGTCTGGTAATGTATGTCTGACAGCTAATAAGTCAAGCACTTTATATTCTTATCATCTGGGACCTGACGCTACTAACATTTAAACAACATACTGTAATACTATACATCCTTTATAGCGTGATCAGATATTTTAATCTTTTATAATAACTCTTTCCAGTTTACTTATACTTGTTTTCTTGTAAGGTTTCCATATTGCTAGTCCATACTCAAGTTTGGCTTTACTGTAATGAACATACAATGACTTCATCATTTCTGATTTCCTAGACTTTGTAAATCATTGTATATAACCTATAGTTCTATAAATATCATTAACCAATTGGTTGATATGATTAAAAAAAACTGAAAGCTGGATCTACCATATACCCAGATCCTTAAATTAATCTACAGTTTCAATTCAGTGTATACTAGTCTACCAAATCTCATAGGTTCATAAGTGGTTACTAAGTTAATGGCCCTAGGGCCTTTACAAGCCTTGCCACGTAATAACTAACTGACCATGGTTAGATGATTCCCTAATTGACCATTGTTAGATGGTTTGATTGCTTACAGAGTGAATCTATGATCAGTACTGGCTGCCCCTGTCCATGAGAGGCATAGGTGGCACCCCAGGGGTGAATTTACGGTCACCCATCCAGTTGCCCAGGTTGGTCTTAAACAGGGTTATTGAGGAGCTCTGCCTACCATGAGTTAGGAGTTTATTCCAGAGTAGCAGCAGTCTCTGGGAGACATATCTGTCTCTCCAGCATGTTATGTTTAAGTCACAGACTAGGTTGAGATCTCTGGAGTGGGTGACTCTTGTCCTGTTTGATTTCCAGACATGCAGCATCTCCATTATTGCAGGGTCAGAGACTGCTCTGTAGGCTAGGCACAGTTCGCCCCTCAGCAGCCTGTTGGACACAGAGTACAGTCACAGTGCTTCCAGTCTTTCCATGTAGGTCATGTATTGGATTCCCTCAATTATCTTGGTTAGGAAACTCTGTGGTCTCTCTAGCTACTGCAGGTGTCTGGTGTGGTACATGCAAAAGAGAACATTGTACTCTATTAGTGGTCTGATGAGGGTGGAGTACAGTAGTACAGAGAATTTATAATATCCTTGGTCTTGGATGCGATGCCCTTACTTATAAGGTGTGCAGCATAAAAAGTTTTCCTTACCACTCTGGACACATGGTGATCAAAGTTTAGACTGCTATCAACTTGTGTTCCCAAGTCACGGATCACAGTGGCTGCCTTTTTGCCAAAGAGGACAATGATGCACTTTTTTCCATTAGTTTTTGATGTGGCTTTGGCACCAATTATTTCTCTGTGTTAACCCCTCCTGTAATATGCTACTAACTTTAGAGGGCTCAATAATTGCTTCCAGTTTGTAGTCATCTGTGAACTTGGTAAGCCACATGCTATCTACTTTCACCTGGATTTCCATGAAATAGATTCCAAACAGTAGAGGGCCCAGCACAGAACATTGTGGTACCCCACTGGTAACTGTTCTATTGGTGGAGGCAGAATCCCTAAATTTGACAGCATGGGTTCTGTCATTGGGCTAGTTGGCTACTCATCTAGGGATATATGGATTAATCCCCAGCTGGGAGAGTTTCTAAATGATATGTGAGTGGAGGATTGCATCAAAAGCCTTGCCTAAGTCTAGATAGGTGGCATGTACTGCTTTGACTTTGTCCAGGGCTTTGGTGACATTCTTGAAGTCCACCAGGTTTAGTAAGCATGATCTACCCTTAACAAAGGACCAGGAAATGCAAAATCCTGCTTATAGAAGGACAAAAGCACTTAATTATAGTGTTTTGAGAATTAATATTTTGATTTTATCATGTTCAACTGGATTTTTTCTCCAAGGTGTGTGAACTACGATAACTGCTTTGCATTTCCCAGTTATTTGTTTTACCAGTGGTTTTCTCTCTTTTGGATTGTACCCTTAACAAAGCCAAACTGGGATGGGTCAAGAGTTTGAAGGTTGCCTATGTCTTTGTTGATAAGGTCCATGATTGGCCTTGCAGATAAGGCTGGTTAGGATTATGGGTCTATAGTTCCCAGTGTTGGGTTGATGGACCCCCTCTATGCAAGTGGATTACAGTTGCTGTTCTCCACTCTGCTGGAACAAAGCCAGTGCCCAGGCTATGGTTAAACAGACTGCCAAGTGGATCTGCTAGGTCATGTTTTAGGTTGTATAGTAAGCAGCCTGGAATGTTATCTGGTCCCATAAAGGCCATGTTTTTGGCCTTGGAGAGCACAGATATGACCTGCTCATTGGAGATATTGGGGAGAGAACAAGTCTCAGGTATGGTTTGGGGTATGGCTGCTGGGGCTAGGGGGATGAAGTTTGCACATAATCTCAAAAAATAGGATCCACTGTTGGCACAATAAAGGTTGTCCTCCAACATCACAATACTAAAGAAATGTGAACTCTTCTAAAATAAAACCAAAGCTCTTTATTTCACATAAGCAACCAGAATGAGCGCGCTTTCGTCTCGAATCGCGAGACTTCACCAGAATCTGAAGTTACAAGTAATTCACATTCTTTAAATATACTCCCAAGGAATCAATGATTCAATTAATAAATCAATTATGTTATTAATCAAATAACTTCACCGAAAAAGGAAAAATAATATGTTAAAACCATTCATATAACCCTATCAAATTAAAACAAAACATTATTGCATATCATGTGTATATACACAAATCTATATGTTAATATATATTAATAAACTAATAAATATATTAATAATCTAATAAATATCTAAATTATGAGATATAAAACTGTGAAGGCTAGGACTAGATTATGATGAATATGTAAGAGCACCTTAAACAATGTAAAAAATAAATATATATTATATACAGAATTTATAATTCCAAACATATATCACATAATTCATAGTAAACAGAAATATGACAAAATTATGTAAAATGTTAAAATATTGCTAAAAAGAATCCAAGTAGTATAATGTATGTTACATTAATACTTATATATTCTTTTTAGGATTCAATGATAATAGTTTCAAAGCAGGTTTAATGGAAGTATGGTCATTCATTCCTGGGTATACACACGAATCCAACCTCATTTGCCAAATCATTTTGCGATACTCCAGGAATGTTTCCCAGTCTCCTTTCCTTTCTTTTTGTTTCACTACTTCAAGGACCCAAAATTTTATATTCATATTCTGACAAATGGAAGAATGTCTATAAATTGCATTATTCTCGTTTCTTCTATTTATATCCCTAATATGTTCATATATGCAATTCCTTAAATGTCTTTCAGTCTTTCCAGCATAATAACCCCAGCATGACTCACAATAAGCTAAATAAATCACTCTCTTAGTATAGCAGCTAGCATATTCATAGCTCTTGATAGTAAAATTTATGCTTGGGATTTTAATCTCTTTAACACAGGCAATATAGGAACATTGTGCACACCTACCACATTTATGCGTTCCCACTCTACTTAATGCTCCTTCTTTTACCTGTCTCTTCTTACTCTCTAGGATGTACTTCAAATTCATATTTCTCCTAAATGTATATCTAAGTTGTTGTTGGAATATATTTATTCTTGTTGGAATTGTCTTGAACATATTCCAAATTCCATTAATGCTTTTTTTGACCCACCCAATGTCAGAATAATAAGTTAAAATTAACCGTGGTATGTCTTTTTCTACACCTATTCCTTTTGTTGTTGTTACTTTATCAATTTCAATATTAGTCTCATTATTGTTAGTCCCTATCTGAAGTTGTCTATCAACTAATAGTGGTCCATATCTACTATTACGGTTCTTTATTATTTCTTTCTTAACTTTTTCAATAATCTTATTCGGATAACCTCTTTCATTGAACATAACATGTATAGAATCCAGTTCCCTAATAAAGTCACTGAACTCAGTTGTCATTCTAGACACCGTTATCATTTGTTCTTTAATTATATTTCTTTTCAAATGGTAAGGGTGATCACTTTTGTATTGTAAATATGAATTTGAATAACATTCTTTTCTATAAATTGTTGATTTGTATTGCTTCTTCGTATAATCCTTTTTTATTTTAACATCCAAATAATGTATTTCTTCTTTGCACATAATCTGTCAGCTAACAGATTGGCAAGTTCTTCAGGGACAGTGTGAGTGGAACTATCTACTATGCGTTCAGCACATAGCTGGATATTTTCCTTTTAGATTTCAGATGCAGCTAAAGAATGCCTTATGACTGTCTTTAGGCTAGGAAAGCTAACTTAGCCTCACAACTAGCTTTAGAGGACTTTATCAGATATCTGATTTGCAAATGCTTAGTTTTTGTTGCATTTTACAGCATATTATTCTCGTTTACGCAAATGGTTATTTTAGTCAAGTTTATTTGCAGATATGCCCTATCGGTAACATATGTAGTCAGTTTAAACAGTTTCATACCATCTACATACAGATTGTAGAGCATCTCAGATGAAAAAAAAATAGATTTGAAAGATACAATCTAAAAATTGTGGGCCTAGGATAGAGCCCTGTGAGACACCCTGACTGTAATCAAGAATTTCACCTGTCCATTTGCTGTATGATATTTGTCATGTCCTGTTTGCAAGCTATACAGTTTTCCATCTTATCAATACTACATCAATACCTAGTTGTTCTGCTTTATAGATCAGTGTTTTGTGTATGACTTTGACAACTGCTGAAGTTAAATGTATATAAATTACATTTTTCATTCATAGCTGTTGTTATATTGTTATAGAACATCACGTTACAGGTGGTAATAGATCTATTTTCAACATATGAATGCTGATAGATGGTTACAAGTCCCAAGTTTGCCAGTTCTGAGAATAACTTATCTAACATTACATTCTCTATTATTTTTTCACAACATGAAAGTAGACTTAAGGATCTGTATGACTCTGGGTTTGTTTGGAAAGAGAGATCAGATGGCAGATCAGGCTTGACGCATCTACATCCCCAGGCCTAAATGAGATGATTCCAACTAAGCCTCTTATTAGGGTATAGAACAATTTGGTGTGACCTACTCCATATAGTATTGGTGGTATACTTGGTGGTATATAGTTTGACATACTGTCATAAATTTTCAAAATATTAGAATTTTTTGCTAACCTTTAGGTTTATACAGTGGCCCATGTTCAGCTCACAGGGTTATTGTACTATAACTATAGTGACTTCATTCATTACAGTCATTAGAACATGGATACACTATTTGTAGTAGTTTCTGAAAGATCAATTACAATATATGACTAATAGTAATGAAGAGGAGGTCAAATAAACATTATATGTTTAGTGTTATTTGAATTTTCCTTCATATATTTGTCTTTTTATTTTTTGTTTACATGTAGGGTATATATATTTATAGATCTGTGAATTATGTGTAGTTTTAGTAATTGTACAAGAAGTATTTGATAGAATGTATTTGTACATAAGGCAGTGCTTTACCTTTTTAAATAATGATTACTCAGTTGATTAATTGATGGAAAAGGCGTTTTTTTCTGGGGGATATTATGTATTTAAGTGAATGGTTTTTAGCAGTATGTGTTCTGATGAAGTCAGTTATATTCTGAAGAAAGCGCTCAACCTTTTTTTTGTGTAAAAAATAAAAGAACTTTGTCTCTGGCACAGTTTCCAGGTTCCTGGTGTGTTTTTGCTACTTTCGGGTGGCTTTCTCATTTTGCAAGTTGTTGGACACTGGGACGTTTTTTTCTTATTAATTAATAGTAGACGTAGTTGGATGAGTCAGTGTAAGATGGAATGAGGGGGAGGCGTTTAATTTGGAGCATGGCAAGGGCATTATCATTTGGAAGAAAGATGAAGGAGCAGCTGAGATTTGAAATTTGTATGGTTAGGTAGGTTGCATAGATGTGTGGGGAGAGAGTTCCACTGTTTAGCTAAGGAGTGGGACAGCAGTAGATGGCCAGGAGGTCGTGCAGGTTTGTGGATCTGATGAAGATTTTGTTTTTTGGATTTGAGTGAGCAGTTTGGAATGTAAGGTTTTAAGGAAGTAGTGAGAGCTGGGCATTTGGCAGGTTTAAAGATGAGCTTTTGGGCAATGGTGAGTTGTAGGTAACTGAGATAGTTGGTCAATTCAAGCCTGTTGAGGGTGAGGAGGGAGTGGCAGTGGTGGGATGAGTTTTTTGTATTGGTTGCAAATTTGGAGATCTTGTGGTATCAGGATTCAAGTCTGGACAGAAGGCCAATATGGAGCTTGGTGAAAAGAGGGGCACCATACATAAGGGAGGGGAGTCGGAAGGTGGATGCAAGAGTTTGGCAGGTAGAGGAGCTTAGGAAGCAGTTGTGCCTGTAGAGGAGACCTAACTTTTGGTGGGTTTTCTTGATTGCGGAGTGGATGTGGGTGTCAAATTTTAGTTATTCATCAATAATGATGCCAAGAAGCTTGGTGTTGGGAACAATTTCAAGGAGAGTGTTGTTTTGGCTCTGTATGGTGAATGTGGATTTGTCAGTGGAGTTTTTGGTAGGGGAAAAAAACATTAGTTTTGTTTTATTTGCATTTAGTAACAGATGGTTAGACTGCATCCAGGTTTCTGTTTTGGACAAGGCTAGTTGGGTTTTTGCTAGGAGCTTGGAAAGGGAGAAGGCTGAGCAGATGATTGTTGAGTCATCTGCATATTGGATGATAGATGAGTCTGGGATGGATTGGTGAAAGTTGTTAATGAATAGGTTGAAGAGGGCCAAGAACAGAACCTTATGGGACACCTGTGGGTGTGGAAAGGAAGAAGGAGGTTGAAGTTTTCCATTGGACAACTTGTTGGCGGTTGTACAAGTAACTGGAAAACCAGGCGATGGTGGTGGGAGAGAGGTGTAGGGTGGAGAGTTGGGATATAAGTAAGGTGTGTGAGATGGTGTCAATGGCCTTTGACAGATCTAGGAATAGTGTGGATATGAACTTGGCTGAGTCGCATTCAAGGTTTATGGTTTCAAGAAAAGAAAGAAGGGCAGTCATGGTGCTCTGGCCAGGGCAGAAGCAGTGTTGGGTAGGGGAGAGGAGATTGTTTAGTGTTAGGTGTGCTATAAGTTGTGTTTGTATTGTTTTCTCTAGCATTTTAGAAAGAGGGGAAAGGATGGCAATAGGCCTGAAGTTGGTGGTATCAGTATTTTTGCCATCTTTGTGGAGGGGGATGATGTAAGCATGGCAGCAGATAGAAGGGACATATGATTCTTGTATGGATCTATTTATAAGAATAGAGATGGAATAGGCAATGCTGTCTGCAGATTGTTTGAGGAAGGTGGGTGGAAGGTTGTCGGGTGCATTGCGACAGGGTTTGAGTTTGAGGAGAAGTCTTTTTATAGTGCTTGTGGTGATGGGCTTGAGGCAGAAGGGTGTGGAGGAAGTCTGATGATTGGGGTGGTGGTTGGGGCAGGAGGAGGTTGTGGTGGAGGAGGGGGGTGGGAAGGAGGCTGATAGTTTAGCTATGCCATCTATGAAGAATGAGTTGAACTGGCTGACTGTTTCAAGTTTGGAGAGATTGGGGTCCGGGCAGGGGTTTTCTTTGTTGCTAGGATGCAGCATGGATGAGATGGAGTCCAAGAAGTTATTGGAATTTGTTGAGCGCAAGGACTGGAGTTTGGAGTAGTGGGCTTTGCGGTCTTTAATTATTAGTCTTTTTCAGGAGTTTTGTAGTTGCTTATACTCTAGGAGGTTGTTAGGGTTTTTACGTTTTTGATATTGTTTCCACTTTTTGTCCCTTTGGTGCAAGGCTAGTTTATTATCTTTTGATAACCATGGGCAGGGATTGGTTTTGATGCGTTTGGTTCAAGTGGGGGCTTGATGATTGAGAAGGGTTAGGAATGAGTGGTTAAAGTAGGAAATGGCATCATCTAGAGGAAGGGTTTTAGAGGGGACCAGTCAGTATGTTTTAAGCATTCAGAGAAAGAGGGTTGAAAGAGGAGAGGTTGCGGGTTTGGATGTAGTTGTGTTGCTTATGCAGTGGAGATGGGAGATGGTCAGCGAAGGCTGGTAGGTGACCACTGAGAGGATCAGGTAATGTTCCAGCATTGGTGATAAGGTTCTCTTTCAAAACTTTCCACATTCCTTCTGCAGTTTTTCTATTGAACATTTTATATGGTAACTGTTTTTTTTTTCCCATGTAATCTGTCATTAATTTTCTGTGTGTTGGTTTAGATTTCAGATTGTTAGCAACAAATTAACCTTATAACCCCATGAACACTGCATGTCAATGGTGGCAAAACCTGATATTAAATAACAGTAATTATTTTAGGAACACAAACAATGTCTACTATGTTCCATTCCCTAGTAGTTTTTTATTTTATTTTTTATTTTACAAACTTATGCAAATGTGCTAGTAAACATATACTGTGAATAATGTCCTTACTAATGCTGCTGAATCATTATTATTCCAGTCTGTTTCTGGTAAATTAAAGTCCCCAGACATTATTATTCTTCCCTCCAGTGTTTCATTTGGTGGTGTATATCCCAGGGCTGCCTTTCTTATCACAGTTACACAGTCTATAGTATTGGTGTTATCACTGAACATGTAATAATCACAGGTCTCATAACTATATCTAATCCCTATTATAACACTCCCACCTGATTTTTTGTTAGAATGTCTATTTCAGTAAAACCATTTATACCCTTTCAGGACTGGTTTCAGTAATTGTTCTTTAACCAAGTTTTACAAACAACAAAAACATAGAACATTTCCCAATGTAAAACATTATTATTAATCTGCCTAGCATTAACAACACTCTTCATTGAGCTTGACAGGTGCACACTATCGTGTTTGAACACATTCCCAAAATTAGTCTCTGATGCTCTACACATTTCCATTTTTTAATGAGGCATTGTTTTATGTAGGTATTACCTTAAAAAATGTTTTCATTCACTGTGACCTGACTCTATATGTAATTGGTGAAAAGTACATCCTAACACCTATACAAGCTATGCTATCTAAGAGGGCTGTAACTTATATACTAACAGCCAGAGAGTCCATGCGGATGAGATCATTTGTAACGACATGAATAAAAACATTTCTGTAGTTCCTCACATTAAGGTGTTCTAAGGCCTATATCCCATCCTTTATTTTTCCTCCTGGCAAGCATAACCCTATTTGATATGCATTATCTTCTCTGAAAATGTAAGTATCAGTTCTTCTAATAACTGAATCTGCAATTGCAAGAATATCTTTTCTGACCAGATTTAAAGAATCTTCAACTTTTAATTCAATAATATCTGTTCTATCAGTTGTTACAAAGGAACAATCTTCACCACCATTAGTCTTATTAATACTAATGTTTTCATTGCTTATTCTATTTGCAAGTATACAGTTCTCATCCAGCTGGCTTTGTACATCCACAGCTTGAGCCATGATGTCAATGTTTGTCTTCCTCCTCTTTGTACTTACAGTAATTTTCTTTAATCATTGCATGTTCAGTTTTGATTTCTTACTTTTCACATGTCCCTTGCTTCTTTTTTCTACCTTATCTTTTAGAAAAATGATGCCTTTTTCTGTAGACTGAAGGTTCTTCTGACAGAAAAATTTTACCATTTCCTGTGTCACATAAAGCAGTGTTCTTTTTAGTATGTATTCTCTTTGCTTTATAGATATTTATCAGTTTCTTTTTCTTCCTTGTTATTTGTTGTGAACTTCTTCCTTTCTTTCTTTTTGCATTTCTTTCTATACACTCTGAATCCTCAGATTTCTGAATATTTGTATCCATAATTCCAAAGTTGTCAGTGGTATTATCTTGTTTCATAGGGGGTCGAGTGATCTTTACAGACAACAGATACTTCCTTTCCTAAATGTGTCCTAATTGCTGTTTGCCTAACTTTACTTATCTCACCAGTCCAGTTATTAATGTATGTAACAACAGCTCTTCAAGCTGTGCCATTTGCACAAGTGCAGTCGTCATCAGTAAGGCTAGATTTACTTATAGTAATGGTAAGTAAATCATCCAGCTTTCACATGAGAAACACAGATCAACAGTGTTATCAGGTGTTACATTTAAATATGCATAGAATTTATTTCACTGTACTGCGCTTTAGCACACCATTAATGGCATGCTTATGTAAGGAATTCATATGCAGCTGCAAATGAATAAAACAGTCCTTAAAGGAAAGAATGATCAAAATCAGTTGCCACAGAATTCAAACAGAATTTAAATCAACTTCAATGAGAAAAATAACACAAACAATATACAACTAAATATTAGATTAAGTGTATTAAAGTTGTTCTGACCGTTACAAGTTGCGAAAGTCACACAAAATCTGGAGTTTCTTTATATCACGCATAGATGTGCACAGTAGCTTGTGCTCACTATCACTCACAGTTGCACCTATTTTCAGCAGTAAAGATCAATAAATCACAAACCAATGCAGGATTGTTTAGATAAGCTCTGGATTATCCTCTCTGCTGTTTATGTACATGTATAGCTGACTAGGCCCCTTTGGCTGACTAGAACTTGCCTGTCTAAAACTTATCCCTTTCTAACAACAAACAATGAAAATTAAAGGCAAAAACAAGAAAATAAAAATCAAAGTAAATTTTCTTGTCTACTGTCCATTCTTTCCTATAAATTGTGAAAAACAGTGGTAAAAAATTAAATACAAATTCAAATATAAGCTTCTCTTACCAAACGTCTGCAGAGTCAATGACAAGCCAATAAAGGATTGTTTAGATAAGTTAATGATGAAATAATTAAATGTAATTATTGCTTCATGGTATCATCTTAATATTGAATCAGTGTCAATTTTCACAGTATAGTGTGATGCAAAAAATTGTGTTCTGCTTTGCAAAACAAGTTTGCTAGACTACTCTGCTATATTTTCCTTAATGATTATCCTTTTATCACCCTCAGGATTCAGTAAACTCTGTGTAGGAATAGCACTACTCTTACATGGAGTGAATGGTGTCTGTGTCCATATCCCCCTCTCTGCAAGCACACCTTACATATTAATGAAGGCGCATTACTGAGAGAGAGAGAGAGAGAGAGACGTGGACATGGATACTGAATGAGTACTAAGGATATGTTACAGTGCCAGCAGATCTGTAATATGCCCCCTGCAGTGACAAAGTGCTGTATATCACTTTACAAAATAAAACAGTGCCCATGGACACTGAAATACTTAATGGCAAGTTAAATAAATGTGAAAGTGCTGTACAGTACTTTACATTAGATAACAGTGTCCACGGACACTGAAATTAAGAATGACAAGTGAAAACAATGCAGGGGGTGTGTGACAGGTACCGTCACACACCCCCTGCATTGTGAAAGTGCCATTCTGCACTTTACATTAGAAAACAGTGTCTGTGGACATTGAAATTATGAATGGGAACAACTGAATGCAATGTCTGGGGTGTATGACAGTTACTGTGACACACACCCTGCATTGTAAAAGTGCCGTACTGCACTTTACATTAGAAAACAATGTCCACGGACACTGACATTATGAATAGGAACAACTGAGTGCAATGCAGGGGGTGTATGACAGTTACTCTGACACACCTCCTGCATTGTGAAAGTGCTATACTACATCATTAAATAAAATAAATTAAATTAAATAAAAAATAAAACTGCTTTCCCATATAAAAGCTAAATGTCCTGTCTTGATATTCAAGCCATGCACCTACTATATAGCAAGTCATGACTCGAGCCACTAAGCTAACAGAGCTGTCTAAATTTCAGCTATACATTTGTATATAGATTCTTCTATAGCTGAAATTTGGACAGCTCCATTAGCTAAGGGAGCTGTCCAGATTTCAGCTATAGAAGAAACTATATACAAATGTATAGATAAAATTGGGACAGCTCTGTTAGCTGAGTGGTTAGCGCCACCGCTTGTCATGTAGTAGGTGCAGCATTTGAATACCAAGATAGGATATTATGCTTTTATATGGGAAAGCAGTTTTAGAGTCACGACTTGGCATGTAGTAGGTGCACGGTTTGAATACCAAGATAGGGCATTTAGCTTTTACATGGGAAAGCAGTTTTATATTTTTTTTATTTTATTTAATGGTGTAGTACTTAATATTTGTTAACCAGGGTAGTGTAGCTGGTCCAAATTCCCAGTGTCAGTGGAGATATAAGTTGAAAACCCCTATTTAAACACAAGTGTCCCATACAGTACAGTCACCCACGAAAGTAATGTAATGAAAGCATATAGGGGAATGTCATGTAAATTATACGGTGACTGGTCATTGATATTCCAAAATGAGCATGCTGATTGTTCAGCCCAATCAGCATGTCTGTTGTAAATCCTAGCATATACCAATGGAAAAAGGTCCCATTTTCCTGACCATATACTTTAATTTTATATATATATATATATATATATATATATATATATATATATATATATATATGTAACCCGGACTCTGGACATAGCAGAGAGACAGGATGGAAAAAATACTAGGAAAACCAGGTACGTTATTCCAAAGTAAAAAACGTGTACCTGATTTTCCTTGTATTTCCTCCATTCTTTTTCTCTCCTACCCCTAAACTATCTGACATTTAATTTTGTATATACAAAAAAAAAAAAAATAGAAAACAAAAGTGGAGCAATGGAGACCTTCTTTTCTGTGTTGCTTCCTTTGCAAAGTACTGATGTACTGGGTATCCGTGTGAATGCAAGTATGATACTCATGTGCAATACATCAGAAAAAAGCCTTCGGATACTGAAAAAATGTGGAAGGACAGCACAGCACTGGTATACAAAGACATTTATTTAAGAAAAGTAAACATTTTCTCTTAAATAATGTCATTGTATAATAGCAATAACTGACCCCGCAGTTGTGGTATAGTAAGATTTACCCACGGTTGCCTTTATTTAAACCACAACAACCATGGGTAAATCTTAATATACCACACAAACGTTGTCGGTTACTGCTTAAGTAAAATATTTACACATAATAATAATGTATCTGTAATGAGTAATTAATATTCAATTATGACTTCTTTTTGAAATGAAAATGTTTGCACTTAGCTCAGTTTTGCTAAGCACTGCTAAGCCAAGCTAAGCAATGCTTAAATAGGACCTGTCTGAGCAATACTTAGCAGTGCTCAGCTCTGCTTAGCTGGTTTGAGCATTGCTAAGAAGTCCCATTCTAAGTAGTATTCAGCTCAGCTAAGTGGAGTTGCACACTGCTAAGCACTGCTCAGCATTTGCCACCTTAATCACTGCTCAACTCAGCTTAGCGGGTTTGCTCATTGCCCAGCTTGGCTCAGAATTTTTGAAAACAGTCCAATTATGGCAAAGGGTGGGAATATGGCTTTATTTAAACTGCACAGGTGGGAATACTGGCAGGAAAGTGATGAGGTTAAAACTACCAACATAACAATTACAACAAAACCCAAATTAAAGGTCATGCTGCTAAATGCAAGGTGTCTAAACATGAAACTGCACTCATTGTACACAGTCTTAACCATGTAAAATGCTGACATCTGCACATTCACAGAAATCTGGTTCAAAGCTGTGGAGAGCACCGTAGCCATGTCTAGTTACTCATCCTGTCATACATTCAGACTCCAAATTGTGGGTAGTAAAGCCAAAGGAAGTGGAGTTTCAGTATATATTATAGACATACATACCTCCAGGCTGGTCAAACTGTATGATGCACAGGAGACACTCCAGGTGCAGTTAGCCATTGACAAGATCCCTATACAAATAATAGCTAGCTACCAGCCCCCAAATCTGACCCAAAATGCCCAAACTGCCTATCTAGACCTGTTTGAATCTATCCAGATTTAGCCCTTTACCCTGATTCTGGGTGATTTTAACCACCCAAACATAGACTTGAAGTACTACTCATGCCATAACAGAAATGGCTAGAGATTCCTCAATTTTGTCAATGCAAATGCTTTGGAGCAGCTAGTTGATACCTCCACAAGAGGTGATAATATCCTGGACTTGGTATGAATCAACATGAGTAATCACTGCAGCATCCCTGCAGTATCATCCTCCCTTGTAAGATCAGACCATAACGCAGTCATGTTTGAAGTCACCATCTCCCATGACCCCCCCCCCACTCTAGCTAGGGTCAAACAAAAAAAACTTTTCCAAAGCTGATTACAGCCACCTGATGGATGGTATAAACAACTTCACATCCCTCTCCCCCTCTCTAGGAACTGAACCCAGTATCCAAAACTATACCAAATTATTATATGTACATTTATATAGATGCATGGAATCAGGAATACCTGACAGGACTAAATCATCCTCCGCAAGGAAGAGTAAACCTGTCTGGTGGACATCTGCAATAATAAACTTAAATTAACTCTATAAAAAAAGAAATAAAGTGCTGTCCAAGACCAAGAAGGAGCAGGCACCCAATTGGAAACAATCTCTCCTTAGCTTAAACAAGCATATAAGAGCACTAGTGAAATCCTCCGCAGCAAACTTCGAGTCCAGAGTGGCCAAATCTACTTTAGACAATCATAAGGACTTCTCCACATATATCCATAATCTCAAAAAGTGGCACCCAGATCTGTTTTGAATTGGTGGTCAAGGTCACCGCATATACAAATGTCATAGATATAGCAAACCTTCCAGACTCTCTTAGTGATCACCTACCCATTTTCACTAACCGACTACCCACTGTCCTTCAACAAACCCACAACTATATAACTATCCGAGACCACAAAAAATTCAACCCAACTATCTTCATAAATTCCTTACAAACAATTAATTGGAATTGTCTAAAAACATTACCCCTAGACATGGCAGTGTCACACTTTAATACAACATTCTTGAAATTACTCGACTCTCAAGCTCCCCTAAGGACTAAGAGAATAAAAACAAAGTCAGCCCCCTGGCTATCCAAACATACTCTTGCCATTATGAGACATAGAGATAAAGTCTGGGCACGCTACCAAAAAATTAAGACAAATCTGCTCCTTAACGAATATAAAATGCTTCGAAATAAAGTAAAGAAACTCATCACTTCTGATAGACGAAACTATTTTTCTACACTCCAAAACCAAAATGAAAACAACCCTCAAAAATTCTGGAAAGGGATCTCTAGTCTCCTTCGCCCTAGTACTCCAGATACTTCCACCCCAGACCCAAAAGCCTCTGAACTAGACCTGGCCACCCAATTTAACTCATTTTTTATTGACTCTATTGCCAAACTGACCTCTTCTTTCTCCAACTCCACCACACCCTCAAGCATCCCCTCACGCCCCCCACTCACACACTATCCTTCCCAAATTCCACTCCCCCCACTCACACTCTATCCTTCCAAAATTCCACTCCCTGCTTCCCATCCTCTAACCCCTCTACCTCTTCTGCTACCCAACCTTTATCCCAAACACCTCCACCCTCCAACTCTCCCTCTCCCAACTCCACTCCCCTCTCTTTTTCTCCCGTTCCAACATCTACTATAAAGCAAATCCTTCTAAAACTGAAACCTGGTACCAACGCCCCTGATAACATACCTTCCTACTTTCTTAGTATAGCTGCTGAAACACTTGCATATCCCATTAGCATCCTAATCAACCGTTCCCTAAAAGAATGTGCAGTTCCCCAAATTTGGAAACAGGCATATATTATTCCTCTCCACAAAGGGGGCAACAACAACAATGTCACTAACTTTCGTCCCATAGCCATCCTGTCCCCTATTTTGAAAATCCTAGAAAAATGTGTTCAACTTCTTCCTCATCTCCTAGGCAATCACCTTATAACTCCCACACAACATGGCTTCAGACCTAACCACAGCACAA
This sequence comes from Protopterus annectens, assembly GCF_019279795.1. Classification (NCBI taxonomy): domain Eukaryota; kingdom Metazoa; phylum Chordata; order Ceratodontiformes; family Protopteridae; genus Protopterus; species Protopterus annectens. The sequence continues at coordinate 598,665,372 of NC_056732.1, forward strand.
TGACTGCCCTCCTTTCCTTCCTAGAAACAGTAAATAGAGTTCGTGATTCTGGCTTAATTGTTTCTACATTGCTATTAGACCTCTCCAAAGCCTTCGATACCATCTCACATAGCCTACTCATTATCAAGCTCTCTGAACTTAACCTTTCTTCTTACTCCTTGAATTGGTTCTCCAGTTACCTGTCCAACCGAAATCAAGCAGTAAAATGGAAAAAAAAAACTACCTCCTCATTTCTTAGTACCCCCACAGGTGTTCCACAAGGCTCCATTCTCGGTCCTGTTCTCTTCAACATATTTATAAATGACTTTCACAAATCACTCCCTTTCTCAAACATCATCCAATATGCAGATGATTCAACAATCATTTGCTCAGCCACCTCTGTCACTACACTTCAAAAACTAACTCAGGATGCTTTCTCTACAACAGAGCAATGGATGTTAAAAAAACACCTTGCTCTTAATGCCTCCAAGACCATACTTATGATTTTTACTCCTTCTAAAGCTACTTCTCTCAATATGAATACATTTTCAATCATTAGCCAAAATAACTCACCCCTAGAATTGGTGTCAGACACCAAATACTAGGGGTACAAATTGACAACCAACTTAAATTTACCTCTCACCTACAAAAAAACATCAAAAAGACCCATCAAAAACTTGGTATGCTTTATAGACAAAATGCATACCTTACCTCTGCCACTAGAACAACTCTCGCTATATCCTTCCTTATCCCCTCCCTTCTCTATGGCGCCCCACTCCTAACTAACATTCAATCCTCTCTCAAAAAACAACTTTCCTCTTGCTACAATAAAATTGCAAAATTCGCCACTAGCCACAAGTCTTCTACCCACCACTGTGTTTCCCTCCTGAAACTAAAATGGCTAGAGCTTCCTAATCAACTAACTTACACACAACTAACTCTAGCCCACAAGCTTATC